>NC_066323.1:2219718-2514718 GCF_022539315.1 Serinus canaria | reverse complement strand
GGGAGGGGGAGGGGGCGGGAGGGAGGGAGGGAGGGAGGGAGGGAAGGGAGGGATGGAGGGAGGGAGGGAAGGAATGGAAGGAAGGAAGAAGGGAAGGAAGGAAGGAAGGAGGAAGGAAGGAAGGAAGGACTGAAGGACAGGAAAGAAGGAAGGAAGGAAGGAAGGAACGGAAGGAAGGAAGGAAGGAAGGCAGCGAAGGAAGGACGCGAAGGAAGGCAGCGAATGGAAGGAAGGAAGGAAGGCCGGCAGGAAGGCCGGACAGGCAGGAAGGGAAGGCCGGAAGGAAGGCCGGAACGGCAGGAAGGAAGGACGGACGGAAGGCAGGAAGGAATAGGAAGGAAGGAAGGAAGGAAGGAAGGAAGGAAGGGCTCTGTGTGTGCCATTATTTTCCTTCCTTTGGGTGCTGACTGAGGAAAAGGGATCCATCCTCTCTGTGATTCTTCCAAATTTCTGATTCCTGGTGCTCCAAGCAGAGAGAGGGATGGAGGAATTGGAGTAAAAAATACAATACAAAAATACAAATGGTTCTTCTCAGCCTGTTCTTAACTATAGAAAAATCACTAGTAAACACTTTATTAATACTAATTGAAAGCTTTCCTCTGGAAAATGCAGATTTAATCTTAGAATCCCACCTATCATTTGCAAGAAAAAGACAAAAACCAGTTGGATGTGAAGGATTCATATTAAGGTTATGATTGAAGCCTCTTTGCTATAAAATTTTAACACTTCTGTGTTAATCTTTCATCTTTTTCATCTGCTTCTGACATTTATTAGTATCCCTGAAATCTGTTTATATTGATTTAATATTAATCTTTTATAGTTAATTCCAATAAAAATTTTAATGGTCGTAAATTTGATTCTCCCCTGCAACATGTTCAACAGCTCTTTCCCTCGTTTGAAAATGTTTAATGGCTTCTCGTGGTGATTAAGCAGGAGTAATACAGGAGGAACATGAGGGTTCCATGAAGGTTAAAGTAACAAAGATATGGAAAAAAAAGAGATTAAAAAAACCCAGTCATTAAACTGGATGAGCTGATTGGCATTTCATGGCTGCTTTTCACTCCCTTGCAGAACCTGATGCTTCACACTGAAGTCCAAAGAGTGTTTAGTCCAAAGAGTGTCTGTAATCTTCCTGCAATTCTGGCCGTGCCTGCCATTGGCCCAGGGCTCTGCAAACACAGCTGAGAACTGATAACAGCAGCCCATAAAGCCCCAGGTTTGATGTTGAACTTCACAGTCAGGAGCAGCAAATGAAGCAACCACAGAAGCTTTAAGGTAAGGCTTTCATTTTGTTATTTAAATATATCTTGTATTACATGTTATTTATTCCGAGGTTCTGGGGAGCTTTGCCTTGCTGATGAATGCTTGTCACATAACAGGACTTAGATTTATAAATTAAAAGGATTTATTTCCAATATTTCAGGGTCTGGAGGGAGACCAGGAGAAGAAAGAACAGAAATTCAATGAGATAGGAGGCTCTAATGACAAGAAGTTGAATAAAATCCTGCTTTTCAGAAAAATGCCCGTTAGGGTTTTTAAGTTTTAGGATGGTATCAGCTGGGGCAACACAGCAAAAGGGGATTTTGGTTTGTGATGAAGGGTGATGGGTTAAAAATGGCAGCAGGTGCACACAATGATTTAAACTGTTATTTTACACACAAAGTAGCTCATTCCAAAGTATTTTTCACTCCTGTGGGTCATGACTAAAACATGTGAAGGTGTTCTGATGTGCCAGGGCAATGCACTCGTGCCCCCACACTTCCTTAACAGATAGGAACCAATTTCTCTGTCTTTAACTCTGTTTTAGGAGGTTAAATCCCCTTAGCCACGAGCTAAATGCAGTGGTAGCTGCCAGTGTGTATTGATCTGGCTGCTGAGATTTGTTTTAATTAGTTTTAATTAGTTTTAATCAGTCTGATGGCTGGTGCAGAGTTCAGTGTTGATGGCTCGGGATTGTTCTCTGAGCCAGCACAGCCCCCTTGGCTCAGCACTCCTTGCTCACCAAAAACATAAAAATGGAATTTGGGAAAACCTCGTGTTTTCCACAGCTTTTTTAGGCACTGACTCTATCGAGTTATTTCCCATATTTCAGTTGTTGATTCCAGCAGCAACCACTGTGCCATGAGCTTGTACAGAATCTGTTCTGCACTGTACAAAAAAGCAATTTATCTCTGTCTTGCCTTCTCCACGTGTCCTGGACACACCCTCAGGGTTTATTTCAGCTTTTCTCCAGTATATTTTAACACATCTAGTTCCTCCTTTTTTAAATTAATAGACTTGTGTTTGCTCTGAAGGAGGAAAGAAAGTTTAGAAAAGGGAAAAAAGGGGAAGAAGATTTTATTTGTTTTCTGTTTCAGGAAATTTAGTAACCTGTGGGAAGCTTCATGGTTAATTTCAGGAGTAAATTGTTCTGTGTTCAATGATTTGCAGGGACCAAAATACATTTCTCAGTGTGATCATTTCATAATCTGCACTGGGTGAATTATCCTGAAATGGAGACACATTGCACAGTGGAGTTTTAACTCTACTCTGCATAAGGAGAGTTTCATTTAAGCCTCAGGATCAGGTGATGTGGCTCAAAACCAGAACAATTCATTGAATTAGCAAGGTTTCAGAACTGGAAATGCAATGTAGAGCTGTTGCCTGTGTTTCACTTGGGCTGATGGGCTTTCTCTGGCTTTCCAGATGGGCAGGAAGTTCAGTGGGCTGGAGCTCACCCTGATCGCCCTCTTCACCGTGGTGACTGTCATCGCCTGTGTCCTCATTGGGCTGCTGGCCACGGGGCAACCCGGCGTCAAATCTCCAGGTGAGAGCTTCCCCTGCCCGCTGCAGCAGCCAGAACCCCACTGGCATCTCCCTCAGGGCTCCTGCTCTTATCAGCATCCAAATTCTTGTCATCACCCGAAGGTGGATGTGGCCAGTCCTTGCTGGGGGTGATACAATCCAAGTTATCTGTTATGAAGGCAATAAATGGTGTGAGTCAGGCTTTATTGTCATGAAAATTCTCTTATCTCTCCCTCCACTGATTGGACTTTCTTTAGGAGCATGCAGCTCAGATGATTTCGATTTTTTGAGTATTAAATAAAAGATAACACCGAAAAAAATCTGCCTGATGCCTATGTGGGAGCGACCAAATTGTGTGGAACATTGTTATAATCCTAAAATCCCCCAGGGTTTCTTGCTGGGGCACTGATAAATCAGGAAACCCTCGTGTTCCAGGGATGGGATGCAGAGCACCTGCTTTACTTCCAGTCCCATTTTGTGTAATTCCATTTACACACAGGGACTGCAGCAAAAAGCTTGGAGGTGGAAATGGCAGAAAAATAAAAATTATTGCTTATACAAGGCAAACACCCCTCGGGGTTTTAGTAGAACTGCCCATCCACACTAATAGCTGCATTTTCTTTTCCTGTTTCTGTCAAGAGCAGGAATTTCCCTGAGCAAAAAGCACAAGTGCAGCTGATGCAGAGAGGAAATCTGGCAGTGTGTGTCCATCTCAGCCCGGGGCACATCCCTGCACTTCACAGTCCTTGCTCCAGACACAAACAGTTCCCAAACACATGAAGCAACCTTCAGAGCTCCCTTTAATCAGCTAAAGCTGCCCACTTTCAATTCAGCCCTACAAACCTGAAATCTGAAGGAGCATTTTAATGGAGCTTGGAGGTTCTTTTCCCTGGTGCTCCAATTCCAGCTCCTGTGGGAAGCTCTGGCTCAGGGGAAGGAGCACCAGGACAGCCCAGCTTAAGAAGAGAAAAGTTCTTCCAATTTTTAGCTTTGCACAAATTTTCAGTGCAGCAGAGCACACTGACAGGAGTCATTGAAAAGCAGACTAATGAAATAAAATTATCAGAGCTAATGAAATAAAATTATCTGCGTGCTCAGAAATGTACAGTGGAGTTTTCATATCTGAAATAATTGTGTGCCATTTTCCAAGGGTGAAAATGAATCCCAGAAGCCATGGCTGAGAGGGATTTGGATCTCTGTTGTTGTTAGGGAAGCAGGTGCTGAGTTCAGAGGGAATGAAGTTATTGCTGCAGTTTGGAGATGCTGGTATTAACCCATTCCTTTATTTCCCTGACAGACTTTCACCCACAATGCCAGAATACACCAGCAGCAGAGAGAATTGACTGCATCCCAGATCAACAGGCAACACAGGTCTGGTAACACTCTGGAAAATACCAGAAAAGAGATTCCCTCCCATAAACCTCCTGCTTATTTATAGAAATGTCATTTGTCTCTACTAGCTCAGGTGTTTCCTTAACCTGCCCAAATGTGGGATTTTCCCAGTGTTCCACTCCTGCACAGCCATTTCAGCCTGCTGACAGCAGCTCTGATTTCTCTGGTTTGGGGAGAAGGTGGCAGAAATATTGGTCAGAAATCAAGCAGTTAAAAGAGTCCCCCTTGGTTTTTCACCACTTTTTCTAAACGATTTTTATTTGTGTGAAGGTGACAAAGTGGCATTTGCAATAATTCAGAAGTGATGGCCTTTGCTGAGATTGCCATTTTACAAGGTGTGGTCAGAGTTTCCTTTCAGATCCACTTTGGGTCCCAGTTTGGTTGGGGTGTCTGAGGGAGCAGGGTGTGGAAAAGACCTTTTGGCTTAAGAACCTTGGAGTTAAAATTCCCATGAAAAGCATCATCTCAGGCTGGATGAGCCTTGGAGCAGCCTGGGGTGGTGGAGGGTTCCCTGCCCATGGAAGGAATTGGAATGAGAGGAGCTTTGAGGTCCCTTCCAACCCAAGCCCTTCCATGATTTTATGATGCCCTTTATTTTTCTTTCACACTGAGAACCTTTCTGTATAGTTACTCTTGAATGACTTGCTATAAAATTATTATTTTTCATGTTTATTATAAATTTTCTTCTTCTCTGGTGGATGCCTGGTATCTATCTTTGATCTGGGGAGGGGCAGCCTAGGAGAGAAAAAACCCCAGTGTGATGTGGGATACTTCTGTCATTCACACAGGTATAAAAATTGTTACCCAGCTGTTTGAACCTGGAGGAAATTCCCACCTAATTCCAGAGCTGGCTGTTGTTAAAGCCTCTCCTGCCATGGGTTTTGTTATGATTTGCAGCTCAATAAAGCCCTGCAGGGGATGGGTTAGGAAAGGTTCAAATCCCAGCCTGTTCCTTGCCCCAGGAAGAGGCAGAGCACTGCAGGAGAAGCCGTGCAGATCATTTAAATCTGTAATTACTGCCTCTGAACCACTCACCCCACGTGCAGGGCTGCACTCCTCCAGCAGGGAGGGCAGCAGTGGTGCTCTGGTTGCAGCTGCAAGGCTGCTGCTAGGAGAGAATTCAGAACAATCAAATCACAGCTCCCAGCAGGAAAGCAGATGCAGATTGCAGCACTGAGGGTGCCTGATCTGGAATTAGAGGTAAAAGAAATGATTTCTGAATATTAGTGAAGAGCAGGCAGCAGATATGACAGGGTTAGAGATACAGCCAGAATCCCATCCCAGTGATCCCACTCACTCCTGAGCTCATGTGGCCCTGGGAGTGGTTTGGTTGTGTCAGGCTGCACTAATGCAGGAATCTGTGAAAATGCAGGTCCTGCATCCCTCCTCTGCAGTGGATTGTGTTTGTGGTTTTCAGAGTAGACAGCAGCTGGGCAAAATGGTCTGGCTGAGCTGATCTGCAAGAGCTTGTGTCTGCCTTGAGTTCCTTGGCCAATGAAGGTGTCCAGGGTGAGCCAGAAAATGAGAGGGATTGCAGAAATGAGATGTAAATAGGAGAAAGACAATGTAAGGAAGGAGGAGGGAAGAGGGAGAGGAGAGGGAGAGGGAGAGGGAGAGGAGAGGAGAGGGAGAGGGAGAGGGAGAGGAGAGGAGAGGAGAGGGAGAGGAGAGAAAGGAATAGAAAGGAATAGAAATGAAGAAAAGACAAATGAGGGAAGAAATGAAGAAAAAGGAAGAGGAAGGAAGAAATGCATAAAAGAGAAAGGAAGAAAATAGAAAAGAAAATGAATAGATATTTTTATTTGATCCTGTGGTTGGTGAAGATAGAGGTGCTGGAAGAAGGAAGATATTCAGGATTTATTCACTGCTGTGGAAAATTGCCTGGGGGTCTGATCAGACAAGCAGAACACAGCAGTAAAACAAGAATTCCACTGAGCAGAGCTGGTGTAGGCCAGGCTGACACCTCTGAAAGCTCAAGGAAGGGGGAATTGTTGGTTTGGGCTGGGTTTCTGTGCTTTTCCTCCCAAAATGCCCTGCTGGTGGAGGCCTGTGTGGATGCACATTTAAGCTCTGCACGTGGCCAGGCTCTTGGAGCCCTTGGACTCAGCTCATGCTGTTCCCCAGGGTACAACCTTCCTGGTATCCAGGGTTATTCCTAATGAAGCTTTGGGTGCTGGTATCTATTGTGCTGCTTTTACAGCCCCCAGCCTGGCATCACATCTTTATTTATAGCAGATGATTGCTTTTACAACAGGCTCCCCAGTGCCCCTGGTGAACTCTGCTCCTTCCCCTGTGCCAGGCACAGCCAATCCTCTGCTCCCCAGTTCACTTCCTTGTGCAGAAAGCTCAATATGCCACTAAAATAGAAATCTGCCAGGAGAGGATCCAGCTGGAAAAATATCACTGGACTGTGAAGGAACTGCTGAAAATAGTTGAGGAGTATTCAGGAGAAATAGCTGGGGTAAAGAAAAGGATGCTCAGGAAGCTGGGAATGTGGAGGCTTGAACTGCCAGGCTTGAGGAAAATCAGTTTATTCTGCTTTTTATGGGATGGCCACTGGTCTGGGAAGGGAGAAGAGGATGGAAGTAGTAAATCTGTTCTTATATTTAGGATATTCCCCCATGAAGGAAGGAAATGAGGGGATAAAGCTGAGATCTCTGCAGCACTGGGGGGCTGTGTGCCTCCTCTCCTGCACCCTGCAGTGGTTCCTAGATGGGAAATGGGGAGTTCTCAGGTGGCATCGGGGCAGGTGAGAGTGAGCCTGGGTTTTTATAGCCTTACAAAGGGATTTGTGTGTCAGAGGGGGAAAATGAGTCCCTACAGCTCTCCTCCAGCCCTTCCTCTTGGCTTGGAACCTGATGGAAACGGCAGCAAAAGGTTCTGATGGGATGACTCTGTGACAGAGAGGAAAAACATTCACCTGTTTGATCAATCTGGGGTTTATTTTGGGTGGTTTGGAGGGATTCCTGTGCTCTGTAAAACCACTACCAAATAAATGCCATGAGACTTCCCAAGGCAGTGGCTTTGTGGGCTCCCTCAGAGCTCCCTTCAGCACCTGCCTGGTTGCTGGGCTGGAGCTGCCTTATCTCTTATCTGCCCAGAGCCTCTGAAATAATTTGACCTGCCCTGAGCAGTTTGGGCTCTCCAAACCCAAAGCAAGAACAGCAGCAATGAAGGTTTGGGGTCATGTCCACCTATTTCAAGCTGCAGTATATTTTAAATATTTATTACAAACACCAAAAGCATTTTTGCCTGATCAGATGGAGGCAGAAAGAGCTTTTGGTAGTGGAGATGTGAGTGTGAGGTTTGGAAGGTGCCCCTTTTGGAGCTGGGTACCTGAGATCACTGATGGAATCACCCTTTGCCCTCAGGGAGAGTTGTTTTGCCACTGTCCTTTGCCCTGAGTGATGAGTGGGGGTTTAAGGAGAGAAAATGGGTGGAAACTTTGTGATTCATTGCCCCAATCTTATCTCCAAAGATAAACCTCACACACAGTGCACGTGAACGAGTTCATTTCTAGCAGCAAAGCAATTTCAGCTTTCTGGTGAAGGTGTGTGAAAAGCATGGACCACTACACTGAGACAGAGGCTTAAAAAATAGGTTTATTTAAAAAAAAAATTAAAATCTCAGTTTGAAGTTAAGCAGTCTGAATACTTCTGATGCTGGAAAATTACATTAAAATGTAGATATTACACAGGATGCTCAATTATGCATGTATAGATGTTTATTAGATATTAATCCCATGATAAATTTCACCCCCCTCTCCAGTGTGTGACTTTTGGTCAGACTCTGCTGTATCTGTCACAGCAGAGAGATGTAGATTATTGAACATAATAATTCAATAACTCAATATTATATTGAATAATATCATAGTTCAATAATTATTGAATAATAATTGAATCATTCTTTTAAAATATTTGAATAATTCAATAACTCTTTCAAAAGATTTATTTCACCTGTGGATCTTAAGAAAGAATGCATCTCCAAAAAGCAAGTTTACTCTGAATCCATAAGAAACCCTCTCTAGTGCTTTCTGTGCCACTCTGAGTTCCCTCCATGGGTTTTTCAAAGGAAGGTGTTATGGTTTGATGTTGGTGCAATGCTAGTGCTTTTATGAAAATCTGTATTTTTTTAGTGTCTGCTGTGGGATGTGGCTAGAAATAGAGCAGAGCAGGCTTAAGCTTAGAAAATAAAGGAAATAAAACTTTATTAGCTTACAACTATATGTAAAAAGAAACACATACAGAACTCAGAATGAAAATGTTTTAAAAACATTCATTTTTCTCTTTTTACTAAATTTCTAACACAGCACAGTGAGACAAAACTTTGGATTATCAATCAAGTTACTGCTTCTTAGATAATTAACTCTCAGTTCCTCACTGTTCTTCAGATAATCAACTCTCAGCTCATCAAGAGAGGAGTTTCTTTTGTACTAGAGGCTTCTTTTGGAAACACAGTTGGAACTTCATGTGTTTCTGTGTCACACGTGGCACTGCTCAGGGATCTTTTTATTATGTACAGTGTTCAAAACCAAAAAAGCTTCTCTCTAAAAGTTCTCTGCTTTTAACCCCTTATATTCTCAAAAACATATCTCTGTCCTCAGTAACCACACTAAATGCCAACATTCAAATTTCAGCCCTGATTAGTTGGACCACAAACTCCCAAAAAACTCTCTTTTCAAACCAAACCAGAGAGCTTGACCCGAGTGCAGAAATCACGGAGCTTTCGGGTGTTTGGGGTGAGATGCTCACTTGAGCTGGTTTTTATGGGTGTTTTTGTGTAACCCTGGCTGATCTGTGCCCCTCTGTCCTTGCTCAGAGCACCTGCTCCCTCCGTGGCTGCTGCTGGAGCCCCCAGAGCGACACCAGCGTGCCCTGGTGCTTCTTCTCCCCCAACCACGGCTACCGAGTGCGGGGCTCCCAGAGGTCCACCCAGGCAGGTGAGCAATCCCACCCTCCCGCCATCTCTGCTGCTCACAGGGACTCTGAGATACCTACCAGCCTCTTTTCCCAGCCCAGCAGTTGAAGAAGGAGCCAGGATTTTTCTGATCTGGTTCTCGAGGTTGTTTATTGTGTCTCATCTATAAAATTCTTTCTCCGACCCGCCGAGGTCTGTCTGGCAGGTCGGGCTGAGGCACACTGCCCATCTTTGGGGTGGTGGTATCTTTTTATCCTAAAAACTACGTGTGCACCATTTACCATGACTTCCCAATACCCATCACCTGTGTTAGACAGTGAGTCTCTACTCTAAACCAGCCTAAAAATGCCAACATCACCCAGAAGGTGGAGGGGAGGAAGAAGAAGGGAAAAGGACAAGGCACACCCAAATTCCTCCATCTTGGGACCCTGAGCCCCCATTCTAAAAACCCCAAAAATCTATTTTTCACTCCATGACAAACTATTATTCTGCTTAAACTTTCTTGACTTGTAATTCTTCATATAAAGGTTGGAAATTGTTTTTTTCCAAGGGCTGAATCAAAGGCACAGGGGTTTTGGGCTCTGTGCCAAGGACTCTGAGACCCCCAGGCAGGGACTCGAGTCCTCCAGGGCAGCCAGAGGAATTTCCTGGGTTCCCACACACCCCCTGCTGTCCCATCCCACACAGCAGCCCGTGTTTGTCTCCGCAGGGTTTGAGGCCACGTTGGACAGGCTGCCATCCCCCTCTCTCTTCGGGGATGACATCCAGACCGTGCTGCTCACGGCCGAGTATCAGACAAACAACCGCTTCCGCTTCAAGGTCAGCCTTTGTCCCTTCTGCTCCACGGCCTGATTGCTCTGCAAGGTGTGGGGCTGCCTGTGCAGGGAGTGTGGCATTGATGCCTCTGGAGCACTCTCATGATTCCCAGTGAAGTTCTTTTGCTGTCTTCCCTGCTGTTGCAATGCCTCAGGCTAACGGGGCGTTGGCACGCTGGGAATTCTGCATGAGCAATCACCAAGACCTCTGGAAAGCTCAGCTTTCCTATTATCTACCATTTGTCCTCATCACAGGATGATCTGAGGGGATAAATGCATTTACTTACTTTTTGGCTATGGCCCAATCCCATCTCTCAGTCATTTTGACAGACAGTGTTACTGTTCCAATGGTTTGTGTTTTCCATGGAGAGCTCGAGCTCTGTGCCGTGGCTGTGGGGTACCAGGGGCTTGTGGGGCTGTGAACCTTCTGAGGGAGACTCTTTGTCCTGTGGTGGGTTCCTGGGGAGCCAGGGAAACACAGAGGCGAATATGGTGAAGAAAATGGCTGAAAATGAGTAATTAAACTTGGAAGTGAATAACAATGAGAGCAGAAGAGGAGAAGACTGGGATAAGGGTGGAAATACCCTGAGTCAGAGCTGTGGATTATGCTGGAAAATGTCTGTATTGGGGATTAATTCTGCAAAGGCCCAACGCTTGTGCTGTGTCAATTTGTGCAGATCACTGACCCCAATGCTCAGAGGTTCGAGGTCCCTCACGAGCACGTGAAGCCCTTCCAGGGATCCATGGCCTCCAACCCCAGCTACAAGGTGGAGCTGAAGCAGAACCCCTTCGGCCTCGTGGTGACCAGAGCCAGCAATGGCAAAGTGCTGTAAGTCCTAGCGGGCCTTCCTTGGTGACACAGATGTCACTGGGGCTCCCTGAGAGCTGGTGGTGCCACACCAGATGCCACCTGTCAGGTGTCCTCGTGGACACAGGCTCCACTGCTTCCCTCTTCTTGCCTGGTGGATGTCCCTAAAGGACTCTTGGGATGACCTTGGGAGCAGAGTCTGAGGTGGGGAACTCTGTCTGAAGTGTTTCAGGTGTGGCTCTCTGATCACGTTCCCCAGTGCTTGGGAAATCTCAACATGGGGAACTTTTATTACCTGAGGCACTCTTTGCCAGTGCTTCAAACCATGTGGGAAAACTCCTGATTGCCTTTTATCTTCTTTACCTTTTAACCTTTTTTAACCTTCCTTTTCCTTTTATCTTCTTTACTTTTTAACCTTTCTTTAACCTTCCTTTTCCTTTTATCTTCTTTACCTTTTAACCTTCCTTTACCACACTTGTGCTGAACCCTGAACCACCAAAACCAGGCTGCCCTTTACACCCGTGATATCCAAGGACAGCTGGTTGTGTAAGGCTGTGTGTAAAACATTTAATGAACTTGAACATTGAATTGTCTCATCCCTTTTATGTTCTAAAAAAATAAAGAAATGAAACCAAAGCCACCAACCCAGAGGTGTCCAAGTGCCCTCAGAGCAGGGAAGTGCCAGGTGAAGGTGCTCATTAAATCAGCCAGGAATGATTGCCTGTCACAGGGCTGGGCCACTTGGATTAGCAAGGTTTCCAGTTTAATTCATTAAGGGTTGCTTTTTGCTCTTATTAGTATTGTTTTCTTGCTTGGAATCCTCTGTAATGATTGATTTGCAATTACAGAGGGCACAGAAGATGGACTTGCAGTCAGCAGTGCCTGACTGATTAAACAGGAGCAGGGAGGGGGATGAGACACCTGAGGGATCACAGTTCTCTGGAATATTGTCTAAATTTCCTTAGGCCTTTGTGTAATTTCATAAAAGTATTTGCATCTGGGTCTGTAAGGAAAAAATGACAGTGATGTTGGACTCTGAGTTGGAGGATCTCAAAGGAAGCTGTTGCTGCCGTGGGATAAGGGCAGAGATAAATCCTTGATAAATTTCTTTGCGCAAGGTTTGCACTGATTTTCCCCAGCTCTAAAACAGAGAGGTCTTTTTATAGAAGGAGAATATGCCATGACAGTTCATTACCAAAATTTTGACGATTCTGATCAAGTCTCTGACCTTCCACTGTCTTTTGTTCCAATTGATGCCCCAAAAGAGAGTTCTGATTCCAGCAACAGCTGGAAGAAAACCTGAAAGATCCGGGTGGAGACCTGACTGCCACCCAGCTCCAGCTGAAAGGAGCAGAAACAGCCCTTGCAACGCCCCTTGGTCAAACTCTTCCTTTTTTCCTCCTTTTGTTGCCCTTTCCCACCAGGTTTGACACCACCATTGGGCCCCTGCAGTATGCTGACCAGTTCCTGCAGCTCTCCATCAGGCTGCCCAGCAGCAACATCTACGGCGTGGGCGAGCACGTGCACAAGCAGTACAGGCACGACGTCAACTGGAAAACCTGGCCCCTGTTCAGCAGGGACGTTGGCCCCTCTGCAGTGAGTCTGGGCTTTCTTCCTCTCAGCCCCTGCAGTTCTGTCACCCCAACCTCTCTGTGAGCTCATTCATGAACCCACTGAGCTTTCCCTGAAGGTTTTCCAGGCGCGGCGCGTCGTTGCTAAAAGCTCCGTGGTGCTGGTGGGTGTTCCCTGGTTTTTATGTTGGTGTGCAGTGGAAAACCAGTGGATAAAATTAATAGATGAGTCTTCAGCTTCTGCTGATAATCAGAATTAGTAACAGATTAGTAAATAACAATGGGCTTTGCTGAGGGCAGGGTTCAGTTCAGATGGACCAGGCTGCTTCAGCAACGTCCCTGGAGCTCAAATTATGGAAAAATTCTCCTTAACAGCTGCTTCTTTCCAAGATAAAATATGTCTGTCAGCTGTTATTTGTTTCTAGAATTTTCTGGCTGTTCCTTTATGAAGCAATTTCTGTGACACCCCTTTTGTGATAATTGTAAGATTATGTTCACCATTACCTCAGCTTCATAAAGCAACTCCCTGCTTGGAGAGAGAACTTTTGTTCTCCCGCAGTAGGAGATAAATGGACAGAAACCTGAGGGTGAGATGGCTGCGTGTGGTTAATTAATAATCTGGAATTTGTACCCATCGCCTTGAGATTCCTCCTCACTCTTTGCTCTGGATTGAAGATAGCTCTCAACTGGATGGCTCCACTGAGTGTACACTCATTCGGCTAAAGTGGCACTGAACAGCACCAAGTTAGGCTGATTTCAGATTGCTCAGGTTCTGTTCCTTGTTCTTTTTAACTGAATTTGCTTTTTCAGGAGAAAAGGCACAACTATTGCCACTGTTGTTAGTATCTCTCAGGGGTTATGTTGCTAATAATAACAGCAGAAATAAAAAAAGAATTAGCAAGGAAATGAAAAAGCAGCGAGGCACTCTCCTATTCCCATAGATTAGGCATCAAAATTAGTGCCTTGTAGGATGAATAGAAATATAGATTAGATGTAAAACCTAATCTGTGGTGCAAGGGAAGCACCTCTCAAGTTCTTGATGAGCACGTTTATTCCCCAGAAATAGAGCTGCAATATCTGCCAGCTTTCCTGGAGATCCATCAGATCCGTTATCTATTTCTTGGATAAATTCTTGTTTTAATGGAAAATAAAGGAGAATAACACCAGGAAAACCAGAACATATCCAACAGGGAAGTGTCAGGATTTAAATTTCTGCTGTTTGCTGCATTTGGAGACCTTTCAAGTTCTACCTGTGATATATTTTGGAATATTCCAGAACAGATCCTCTTGTTAATCAGCTTGCCTGTTCCCTTTGTTATTTTAGGCCATGGATAACTTGTATGGAACCCATACTTTCTTCCTGTGTTTGGAAGACAACACTGGAGCCTCCTTTGGTGTTTTCCTGATGAACAGCAATGCCATGGGTAAGAAACCTTTCTCTGGGACTCTGAGCAGTGCAGTTGAATTCCTTTTAAAATTATTGCAATAAAACTGATGTCAGCGTCCCTTCTTAAAAACACCCCCAATATCTGAGGGCAGTCATTACCCCGTGTCTAATGATATTTCAAATACAAGCAGGGAGTAGTTCCCAGTTAGCTGGAGGATTTTGATGGGAATCTGAGGGTCGGGAACTTATCCAAAGGCTGAGCAGGTCTGCACTGGAATAAGAGACTAAATTTGGAGTGAACAACACTTGGAAGTAAATGTCCTTTCATCCCTTCAGATAAGTGTATTTATGTTTATGTTTACTGAGCTCTGCACATCTTTGGGCTGCAAAGTTGCACTAAAAATTCAGAGATAAAAGGTTGGACCATTGGATTTCTTCTGCTGCTCTTCTCTGTGGGATGTAAAGGAATGGAAACAGGGACACATAAAGAGTTGTCTGATTTCCCCTTCTTTGCAAGTTCAATTAATGATTTAGGGCTCATTAGGCATTTTCTGGTTTTTACTTCAGTAAATTCTCTAATCATCAATTAGAAAAGTCACTTTAGAATTTCCTGTCCTTCAGAGCTGTTTCTGTGCACTCTTGTCTGGCAGAGTTTGTGGTGCAACCTGCTCCAGCAGTGACCTACAGAACCATTGGAGGCATCCTGGATTTCTACATCTTCCTGGGGGACACTCCAGAGCAAGTAGTCCAGGAGTACCTGCAGGTACATTTACCTACAGGGATTATGCATTGGAAAGATTTTTTCCAAGTGCTTGGGATTTATTGTATCATTTTCTTTTTCTCTGGGTGCTGGAGAGGAGACCATTTTCCAGGCCCAAGAGCTCCAAAATTCATAAATTTGTAATTTACACCGTGGCCATTAGGGCTGGAGATGGTCTCTAGAATAATTTATATTTCCTTGCTCTTGTCGTGAGGACAAATTGCTGTTCATCTGGCAATATTATGGGATAGAGAGTGTGTTTACAGGATGTCTGGATCTTATGATCACAAGATATCACTGAGTGTCTTTTGAACTTCTCGAGACCTGCCTTGGTTCCAGTGACACCTTAAAGAATGGGCATTGTCCCAAAATACCAGTATTTATTAAAATAAATAAATATTAGGGAAAAAAGTATTGTATTTAGGAGTGGGCTGTTGGAATTGATTTGAGAAATGTAGTGGTGCCTTTGGGGCTCCCTAAAAGCAGAGGGCAGGCAGAGGGGAGGGAATAAGAAGCAGTTCTGTGGGTTGAAGCCCTTCAGGTCCACCCAGGGCAGCCCAAGCCCCCCAGGGGCTGCACCCAAAATGCTCCAGGGCTCTCGGGTGTCACACTTTGATCCCTTGGGGCCATTTGCACTTTGGGGGTTCATCCTCCAAGCCCAGCTCCAGCCAGTGAAGGCACTGAGCCCCAGTTTGCTGCCCCAGCTCACTTTTGTTCCCATCTCTGGCCCTGGGGCACTGAGGTGTCCTTGATGGCCAGGCTGGAGAGGAATTGTTGTGTCTGCCCAGAATGGGACAGCAGCAGCTGAGCCTGGCTGTGGAGTTCAGAGTCACACACTGAAGAGCTGCAGGGTCACAGACAGGTGGAACAGAAAAGCTCAAATCCTGAGGCAGAGGGTGCAGGGAAGGGAACGAGGTGACACAGGGTGTCCAGCAGCACGTGGGGTTTTTGTTTTCCCCTCCCAGCTTGTGGGACTGCCAGCCCTGCCTGCCTACTGGAGTCTGGGATTCCAGCTCTGCCGCTATGGATACCTCTCCCTGGAGGAGGTGAAGGAAATCGTGGAGAGGAACAGAGCTGTTGGCCTGCCCCAGGTGAGCATGGGCTGGGGAGCACTCTGAGATCCCACAACTGGCTCCTTTTCCATCAGCTTGGGTTAGGAAACGGGTGGTGTCAAAGGCTTTTGTGCATTTTGATGTTAGAGCCATTATCAGAACGTTGGATGAGGGGTGGAACATTGAATGGTCCCATCCCACCTAACTGCAGTTAGATTTATCCAACCACTTTCTTGTAATAACTTTTCTTTTATTCTTTCCAACTCTACCCATTTTTCTTCTCTTGCAACAGTTTTTTTTTAATCTTATGGACTGTTATGGAACCATATATTATTCTTAATTGCCAGTCAAAGGCAAAGCACAATTAACTTCTAAAATTAGACTTTAGGGGACATGAACCTCGTGTCTTCAATAGAATAAAACTGCCCTAATATTCAGCTCATATTTGGGAAGAAAAAGAATAAAAATCATTACCTATCACTTCTCATGGAAAAGCTGAACTCCCTTCTCTTTCAGGATATCCAAATCATCGATATTGATTACATGGAGAACAGGAAAGATTTTACTTATGACAAAGTGAAATTCAAAGACCTCCCTCAATTTGCATCTGATTTGCATGCCCATGGACAAAAATATATCATCATCTTGGTAAGCACTTAATTACTCCTTTTTCCCCTTGTGAACACTTCCATTACAGTTATTTATCACTATTATTCTTTACTTATCCTATGCAGTTACTTCATTTACAGACAGTAATTATGGATGGGATATCCTGATTTCTTCTTTTCTTTGTTTTTCTGATTTCTTTAGGACCCTGCAATCAGCACCCAGAAGATGGCTGATGGAAGTCCCTATGGAAGCTACGTCAGGGGGACAGAGAGGCATGCCTGGGTCAATGAGTCGGATGGGACAGCCCTGGTTGGGGAGGTAACTCTGGTTCTGCACACCTGAATTTCATCTGGTGTCACTGCTGGGATTTCCTTTAGCTCAGGGGACTTTGCTCTCACTGATGGATAAGTCTGTAAGGTCTCTTGCAGGCTATGATAATTCTCAGCCTTTGTTAGCTTTTTTTTTTTTCAGTTGTTTACATTAAAAAGGTATTTTTCATCGATTCTACATCCAAATGAATATTTTTCTTAAATTTAAATTTTTTAAAAGAAAAATAGAACTAAAATAGCAATTAAAATTACACTTGCTCACATTAACCCTTTTTTTTTTTCACATCAACACTAACATTTTTTTTACATCTAAGGGTAGTTTGAAGGCTCAAGGGACATTTCATCAACCAGCTCCTATTTATTTCCAGTAGCAATTGAAGAGCCAGATCCCACATTATCCTTTAAATTTACAAACTTCACTTCTGTTGAGAATTTTCTCAGCTGTGTACTGCTCCTTGTAGGACTCACAAGGAAAGCAATTGAAAAATTCAAAGTTAAGAAATTCAACCACTTTGTGTCCTTCGACCTCCCATCCAACCTGAGCAGCTCTGTGATTTTTTAATCTCAAAGTTTCGTTAATTATTTTCCTTTGAACATTCCAGGTGTGGCCAGGGGAAACTGTGTTCCCAGACTACACCAGCGCCGAGGCCACAGACTGGTGGGCAAACGAGTGCAAATTGTTCCATGACATGGTGCCCTATGATGGAATATGGATTGTGAGTGACTCGGGGTTTTTATTTTCAAAATACAGATCTGATAGCAGATCTTTATGACATTGAATTTTTGTTGGATTGAAAGGTATTTTTGCAATCAGAAAGGAGACAAAGAGCAGCTAGTAATGATTCCTTAAAGAGTGACAATATTGTGGAAGACTTTTTCAGGGAAATCGACTTAAGGCAACTTTATTAAATCCTGCATCTTTCCTTTCCAGGACATGAATGAAGTAGCCAACTTTGTTCAAGGCTCGAAAAAAGGTTGTGCAGACAATAAATTAAACTACCCTCCTTATACTCCCAGTAAGTCCACCTACTTTAATCAGAATAATAAAATATCAAATAAAATGTTAATTGCCTTCAGGGATACCACATGATTTTAGTGTAGTTCTTACGGGTGGGGTTTGGACATTCCTATTGACAGAAAACAATATTTATTGACAGAAAACAATATTTAATGACAGAAAACAATATTTATGTGCTTGTATTGTATACTTCAGCTGTGGTTTATAGAACTGCCCCTTTTATCTCGCCAAATAAATACTGGATATTGTCATTGCCTTAATTATGTCTGATGATGCAATATCCTCTTGCACTGTCAGTAGTTTTTCAGATATTTGCAGAACTGAAATGGAGTTCATAGTTTGTATTAAGAGTAGATTTTAGGTAACCTTTGCCAGTGTGCTGTCAGGTGATGATTCAGGAATTCTGAGCACAGTTCCCTGGATGGGTGCAAAGCTCAGGAGTGGAAATATCACAGAGCAAACCAACAGCCAAGAGCAGCTTTTTGGTTTTGGCGTAACCAACCTGCCTGAGTGCAAGAATAAAGTGAAAAAGAGGGCTTGGGTATCATAAATGTGTATTAAAGATTGGAAATATTAATAATAAAAATGTACCTTACCAGTGCTGTTTGTATTCCTTCCTTCAAGGGATCGTGGACAGACTCATGTACTCCAAGACACTTTGCCTGGATGCAGTGCAGAGCTGGGGCAAGCAATATGATGTCCACAGTCTTTATGGATATTCCATGACCATAGCCACTAAGAAGTAAGGAATGCATCCTGAAATCCTGCAGAGAGGTTTCAGAACAGTCCGTGACCTGGGTTTTCCAAAGCACCACGAGATTCCTGGAAAATGCTGTGCTACCTTTGAGCCAATTTAGCCCAGGCAAAATCCACAGCCTGGGGTTGGCAGGAAAAGCCACACATTGGCTGCCAGAGCTGTGTAAAGAGATTATTTCAAATTAATGTCTTGAGCTTTGCTAAAACACACCTGCAAAGGGCTCCTCATCCTGGGGATGAGTAATCAATGCAAATGGGTGTGAACCTGCTTTGTCCAGAACTGCCAAAGTCTGAGCTGTGTTTTCCTCTGTCTAATTCCAACCTCATTCCTTTCCAGAGCCATCGAGACGGTGTTCCCAGGGAAGAGAAGCTACCTCATCTCGAGGTCCACTTTTGCAGGATCAGGAAAGCACGGGGGACACTGGCTGGGGGACAATTCAGCCACGTGGGACCAGCTGAGATGGGCGATCCCTGGAATGCTGGATTTTAACCTCTTTGGAATTCCTTATGTAGGACATCAGTTCGTGCTACCCTTTCGAATCAGAGAACAGATTATCTTAAATGACCACTTACACTGGCACCTCAAAATTAACCCATTTTAGGAATCTCCTTTGAACATTTCTTTTCAAGTATCTACTTTTGATTTAGGCTGTTTGATTTTTGTGGCTGTGGTGACATAAAAGTGGGTAACAAACTTATTATCTTGTACATCCCAATCTACCTCTTATTTTAATAATTTTTAAACGTCAGTGGGGGACGTGAAACAATTCCTGGTTTTCTTATAATTTCAAATTAGAGACATCCACTTAGAAGGGAAATAGCCAGAATCCTTTTTATTATTTAAATTTTAATGGCTTTGAAACCTTTCTGCTATTCTGTGCATATGATCACCAAACAGGAAGGTAAAATTTGGAAGAAGCAGAATGATGGGCAGTCATTGTGAGGGGTCGGTTTAATTTTCTGGACAGCATCGCTGGATTTGGGAAAGTTACAAATATGTTGTACCTATTGAGGGGCACTCTACATCCAACACATTCTGAATTTTTATTTTTATTTTTTTTAAAGGTTGGAGCAGATATTTGTGGTTTCACTGGAGACACCACAGAAGAACTTTGCAGGCGATGGATGCAAGTGGGAGCATTTTACCCATATTCCAGGAACCACAACGGTGAACATGAGATAGTAAGTTGTGCTTTCTGTTCAAAACTGCTTTTGTTCCACGACCACATTTCCTTTAATTCCACTTCTAATCCTCCCTTTCACCGGCCAGCTTGAAAACAGCACCTTGAGCAGTCTTTATGAAATTAGAGATGGGGGAGGCTGGGTTTCACAAGGGTTAATTCAGAATGCAGTGCTTTGGCAACAGTTTTATGAGTATTGGTTGCTCCTACCACCAAGGAGCACCAAGGTCTGTGTGAGCCACCAGATCTGAATGCCAGGATGAATCCTGGAATAACCCTGGTGGACAAGGAGGGATGGGCAGTGCAAACAGCCTGGAGGGACAGGACACCAGGTCACAGCACCAGAAAGGAGACCCCAGTGCAGAGCTGCCCCACGGAACCCCAGCCCTCTGAATCAGCTTCTGGCAAAGCGTTTCTGAAAGCCTGGCAATAAAACCAGTGGATGTTTGTTTCCAGCATCAAGATCCAGCTGTGTTTGGACCCAACTCCTTGCTGGTGAACAGCTCCAAGCATTACCTGAACATTCGCTACACCTTGCTGCCCTACCTGTACACGCTGCACTACAAAGCTCACACCCAGGGGGACACGGTTGTGAGGCCTCTGCTCCACGAGTGAGTCTGGGAATTTATAACCAAGAGGGAAATCTGACTCATTTCATCCTGCTAGGGGACTCTCTAAACCTCTCTCCTGTGAAAATGCACACTGGGGTCTCTGTAGGTGACTTCCCAGTCGGTGAAACCTCATTTTGGCCAAATCAGGAGGTGATTTTTATATGGCATCCTTTAGTCATGACTGAGAACAACCAGTACCCTGAAACCTTGGGGTTGCTGCTGATATAAATCACAAAATAACCCAATTTCTGCTCTTTCCTTCCCATTTATTCAGGTTCTACTCAGATGAAATAACTTGGGACATCGACAGGCAGTTCCTGTGGGGCCCTGGGCTGCTGATTTCCCCTGCTCTTGAGCCGGTAGGTTTGGCTGGTTTGGGACCTGTCTGGTGGCCACGGGCCATATTGAGTCCCCAGCTCCCTCTCCTTCATTCCTTGCTTCCAGTGAGAGATCCCACAGCACATTTCTACCCCTGCTGAAACAGAAAATCTTGCAGTTAAATCCTACTCCTGTTTTCCAGCCTTCTAAGGAGTCTGGGATATCTGGTCTGATATTCTGCTTTTCCTCCTCTTTACATCATCTCTGAATTTCCTTTGGAGTCAGCTCCTCTTGCTGCATTTCAGCTTCTCTGTGGTACAACGAGAAAACAAAAAGGTTGGGGCTTATTTTGTGGCAGAATCTTGTAAATAATGATTTGTCCTGCCAGCAACATGTTTGCCATGGAGAAACAGAAAACATTTGTTAAAGACAGAAAGGGAAAGCAAGGATCTGGAGGGTGCCAGCCCCACAACAAGTGGAAATAAAGAGGATAGAGATAGGACAGGACCTGGTTCACTGGGTTTGAAGCATTGTGGCTCTGGGGGGCTTTCAAGGAGCTGCCACTTTGCAGAGCAGCAGTTCAGTTACAGCCCAGCAGCTTTGCAGAAATCTGCTTGGATTGCCCTTCCCCCTGTCTGCACTCCATCCTAAACCCCAGGAAACAGCAACGTGCAGGAATGTCAGTGATGTTCTCCTCACTGTGAACTTAAACTCCATTTCCCAATAAAGCTGATCTGACTACGTGGAAATAAGGAAGTTGTTTCTTTATTCCCTTTTAGGGCGTGGAGTCCACTCGTGTGTACTTTCCTGAGGCAGAGTGGTACGAGTATGACACGGTAAGGAAATGCAGGGATATTATGGGATGTTACATCATTTTCTAAATGGGAACGGGATGGAATAGGATTGTCAGCCCTGCTTTGGGGACAGAGACCTGACTTTGGGGTCACTTGGGAGACGAGGGATGCAGGGTGGTGGGATAAACCCAAGAACTGGTGCCTCAAGACAGGGCTCAGATTATGACATTAAATCAGAGTGATATGCAATTATTTTATTTTACTTGCCCACTAGCCCATAGATATTTACATAACTTAAGCTTTTTTAATAAGGAACAATTTGATGCAACTCAGGACTTAAGAAAACACTCCCAGCAGTGTGTAATACAAAATTCCTGCTCTCTTTTCAATCTCTGTCCATCAGGGTGAACCAATGCAACTGAAGAAAGTGTGGCACAATATACCAACCCCAGCAGACAGGATAGGGCTGCACCTGAGAGGAGGATACATTTTCCCTACTCAGAAACCAAACACCACCACAGTGGAAAGGTAGGAGCCCAAATGCAACACTTCCAACTTTTTTTTTCCCCCCATAATGGGGCTGAGGACTTCTAGGCTACAAATAAAAGCAGCCCGTTGTATTTAGGATTTTCACCTTGAAATGTGGGAATAGCTGTGAGCCAAACCTCACTTCCACACCTTTAGTGATGAATTATTTGTATGGAAATGTGTAAACTCACCGGGTACTTTAATCCATTTGCATGAAAATTAAAGGAAACCGAGGATTAAACTTAATTGGGGCGGTTCTCCAAGGATTGTGACCCTGTTGGGTGTTTCACTCTTGCATGAAGATGGGGGATGCACTGAGAGTGTTCAGATGTTTGTTGCACACACAAATCTCTCTTTCCACAGCCGCAAGAATCCGATGGGACTCATCATTGCCCTGGATGTCAACGGTGAAGCTTCTGGGGATTTGTTCTGGGATGATGGAGAATCTACAGGTGAGCAGTGAAATAGATGTGGTTAACAAAGATCTGATGTGCTCAGACTTCGATGTTCCTGCTGGAAAAGAAGGCCTTGCAACACACTGCTGCTACTTGCCCACAAATCAAATGGTTTCCATCACTCTGAAGCAGAAAACTGTGGCTGTTATTAATGTAAGGTTGGAGTAATGATTTAATTCGACAGAAGTACAGAAAAAGACACAAGGCTCTATCTGAGGTCAAACCTCTGGTTTTCAGCAGAAATCTTTAGATTGTCAGGAGGGGACAGGACGGATTTTCCCATGGGATTTAGGCAAACCACTGCCCATCCAGGGAGGTCCCTGAACATCAATATTGGAAAACCTTGTACATTCCTCTTGTACAGCTCCTTATCCTTGTGGCCTGTGCCAATTGTATCTCCCAGGAAAACCCCCCAGCCTCTGCTTTTTGGAATTTAGCAAAGCTGGGGCTGCTTTTAAGACATGGAGCAGTGCTTCAGCTGATGATTGCTGCCATAAATCCAGCAGGCCTTGGGTGGCTGCTGGGCATGGGGGTGGCAGCTCCACCTGCTCCTCTGGCCTGAAATAACAAAGCCATCGCCGCCCTCCCTGCTGCTGCCAAACAAAGCAATAAAACATTTCATCACTTCATGGCCTGCCCAAAACTCACAGGTTGCACTCTTACAGGGGAACCATTTGCCATTTGCTTGTGGTGGCAGGATTTGTCTTTTCTTATGTAGGAAAAAAAAGTAACTTTGATCACACTTTGTATTTCTTTTTTCTGGTCATGAGTTATTTCCTCTCTTATGGTTCCATGGCATTTCTCATTATTACTATCATCATCACCATTATTTTTGTATGAAGAATCCTTATTTAGGTTATGTTAAAGGATTAGCTTTGATCAAAACTTTTATGTTTAAGACAAACTAAGAAAAAATAACAATAGAATAAAAAAAAGCCCACTACATTTTAGAAGAGCTGCTTTCAATGAATTTTTGTGGAAAAAATTAGGTCTCCTGGGAGACTGGCCAAAGGAAAAGGGATATTTCAGTTCCTCAAAGAAACAGCAGTAAATATTTGAGTTGCTTAGTGCAGCTTTGAATGCAGTCCTGATAATTAACAGTTAATTGGTCTCTAGCAGTGGCACTGCCCTACTTCAATTTTATTCTTTCCTGCACTCCAGCTGTAACTTCTTTCTTTACCTTTTAGGTACAATTGACAACAAAGCCTACATTTACTATGAGTTCAAAGTTTCCAACGTAAGTATTTGATTTTAATTTCTGATTTTTATCCAGCATCTTTTAAGAGCATTCTTTTCCCTCTTTATTCTCCTGTAAGATTTGCTGGAAAACAAAACATTTGCCAAAGCCAAGAGGAATCATGCTCAAAATACTCCATTTAACTGGGTGAAATCTGTTGTGCTTCTTTCTCCTAGTTAATAGAACTATCTAAATAACTCCTATTTCCTTCCACGTAATAAACTCATCAGCAATATTCACTGAACAAGAGAACTCTAAAGGGCAAGAGGCTTTTATAACAGAGTCAAAAAGGAGAAGCATGAAGTGCTTGTGATTCTCAAAATAGTGGCACTGTAAAAAATAGATATATTTTTATTCTGTGAAAATACAGCAGAATGTGTCCAAAGAGTGAGGGAGACCCACAGTTTGCCTGAACCCCCAGAAACTGCTCTGGGATTAAATTTTATTGTGTTATTCCCAGGTGAAAGTGCCTTTGCAGGGTTCAGGGAGGTCAGGGTGGAGTCCTGAGAGTGTTTCTATCTAATATTGACAGGAACTATCACCAAACAAGGATTGCCAACAGCATGGTAACATATTATTTGTACAATGATAATAATAATAACATTAATATTGGGTAAAGGTATTCATTCCTTTGCCATGATGGAAGAGCATAAACTGAGAGAATGCAGAGGAACACGAGTGGAGCACATGCATTAGTAATTTTTTGAATCACAACTAATCAAAGAATCATTTGTAGATAAGACACCCCAGTTGCTGTTGGAGTTTGAAACCCCAGCAGCCAAATCATGACTTGGCTGTGATGCCATTTGAATTAACAATTAACCTCAGCCTTCCCTGGGAGGGCAATAAGGAAGTTCCACACACGTGTCACAGCCGTGGTGCTCTTCCTCTGCTTGGACTCTTCATCTGAACAATAACTCATGGCAAGGGGAATTTTATATCAGGAGAAGTGAGCACCTTGGGATGCTGGAACCCAGCGAGTCTGGAGCTCATCTGCCCTGCCACAGACCCACCCCAGCCTTTCTTTACCTCCCAAGCACGGGAAAAAAGCTGAAACACCACTCTGAAGATTAGTTTGTACCTGGCAGAAAAGCTTTTTTGTGATAACAACTAGCAGAGCAATAATTAATATGTGTGGGAAAAGATATTGGTTTATTTATGCTACAATATAAAAATCTTCATAGAAAAAAAATGTTAAATCAGGAGGACTTTTGGCAGATTTTTAAAAGAAGAAAATGACCACTGTGTTATTTTTCAGAATGCTCTACAAATGACTGCTACACACAGCAATTATGCTGATCCAAACAACCTGAAATTTGAGGAAATCAAGATTTTGGGATTGTCCCAGGAAATAGAATCAGTTTCTGTGTCTCAGAACAATGTTGTGCAGGGTTATACCCCTAATATCACCTACAGTCACGCCACAAAGGTAAAGCAATAACAGGGAAATGGAAAGTAAACATGTTTAAAATTGCATCAACTTTATTTTATACATTGCAAAGGACAGTACTCGGTGCCAATGTTGTTTCAGTGAAATACAATGTGAATTTTATTACAGAATAAAACTGCAATTGCACTCAACTCTGCTGCATAAAAGTGCATCTCAGTTATGCTTGCAGTGCAGCAGACAGCTTATTTCATGTATTTATTCCTCTTTGCTTCCAAGGAAGCTGTGGCATCAACTCCATATTTTTAGAGTCTTAATTCTTCAGATTTTATCTGTAAAAATATCAGTTGTGTGTCTTTGTGAAAGTGAGACTTTATCAAATCTTACAGAATCAATTTTGTGAATTTTCAGTTTTTAACTCTATTACTCCTAAGGACCAGCACCTCCTCTGACTGAAGGAAGGCTGGATGGGATGTGCCATTTAATAACTGGTTATTGTTTCATATTTATAAGGTTGCTGTTATAAAAGGACTTCAGCTTGAACTGGGAAAATCTTACACAATCAGATGGACTCTAACTACGAATATTAATGAAAGATTTGATTGTCATCCCAGCCCTAATGCCACAAAAGAAAAATGTCAACAACTTGGCTGTACCTGGGAAGTAAGTCATTATTTCTCTAAAATAATGAGACAAAAAAAACCTCCAAAAAGTCCAGAATAAAAGGATTTCCTTTGTGGTTGTTACAGAATAAAAGTGGTCTGGGAGATTTGTCAGGTTTAAATAAAATGGGCCTCAGCTGGACTGTTCTGATGGATTTTATTTACCTCAGTAGTTGACAACCACTTAAATTCTACCCCATTGTATCAGGAGTTGAGGAAAAATGAGATATTTTTTGAAAGATGAACAGAAATAATGTTAGAGTTATGAAAAAGCAGAAGAGGATATTCAGCTGCCTCATCTGCCTCAGTGGCACCATGGCCTGCAAGGCTCAGCCCCTTTGTGTCACCTTCGTGTCACCCAGGGACATTTTAAGTCAAATTAACTCCTCTGGATCTCAGTCTGACAGGAAATCCTTGAATTCCACAAAAATCTTGATTCATTTGTAAACTTGTTGATATCTGCATCAAGGAGCTGCTTTAACATGAAGTTCTTTAGCACATGGTTTTATGTATAAATATTATTAGTTATTAATAAAATGTGGGAATTATAATAAATACATGTAATTATATAAATACATGGTTTTATGTATAAATATTATTAGTTATTAATAAAATGTGGGAACAACATGGCCTGGCAGGGCTGAACTTCAGAGGGTGCCTCCAGCTAAATTATTGTCTGTTCTTCTAAACCTAAAATGCCCATTTTGGGCCTTTCCTATAGGAATGAAATCCAAAATTCAGTGCTGGCTGCTCCTACACCAGCACCTGCTGGAGCAGTTGATGAGCTGCTCTGGTTTTGTTGCACTACCAAAAGGATTTTTTGTCATTTTGGACATTTGGAAATGTCAGGAGATCTCAGATGAGTAGGATGTAATTTTCACTGGATATATTAAGGATAATTTGTGTGAATAAAGGCAGTGAAAGATCTGCTCTGATGCTGCCTGAGTATGAAATGGGTTTTGGGCACATCTCCTTGAAGGTGGCCAGAGAGAAATGGGATGAAAAGGGACAAAGTTTAGGAATTCCCACAAGCCAAGATTAAACCATGTTGAGGGATTGATCTGAAGATCTCAGAGATGGAGAAATTAAATCCTCCTTAATTGCAGGAGGATTCAGTTTCCTGACTGCACCATTTGTACAGCCTTCACTGGATGGCTTCATTACACCTGAGCCAGCCTAGAGATTATTCTGTATTATTTCTTTATTCAGGATTCCATTAATTTTCCCCCCAATTCCCCATTTAACACAGACCTGATAAAAACAGGATTCCATGCTCATACCCAATAAAACACCCAGCTGCTTTGCTAACCTGGAACTCCTCTCTGTTTGCACCAGGAGACATCAAACCCAAGCGTTCCCGCCTGCTACTACAGCTCCAACAATCCTTACCTGGTACAGAACATTGAATATTCCTCCACTGGGATTGTGGCCACCCTCGGCTTCGATGACTCCAGGGCCAGGGCTAACGAGGCTTACACTGCCCCCATCAGCACCCTGCGCCTGGAGGTGAAATATCATCTCAACAACATGCTGCAGTTTAAGGTAAAGCCAGCCCAGAATTCCTCAAATGTTTTATTGATGGAAATTCAGAGGGCTTTTTATGGCCAGATTTATATTTCACAGAGAGAAGCAGCCTTGTGTAAGTTTGCTTCTCCTTCTAAGCAATTATTATTGCTCTTAGCTTGCATCTTTTTTTTTTTTGTCCTAGAATCCTAGAGCTCAATTTTACAAAGAAATTACCTGAATCAAAGGTATAATGCCAGTGTATGCTTGTCATGTCAAACAGGAACTTTGAAAGTATTTTGTTAATATGCAGGTAAATTTATCTGCAGGTGCTCTCATGACTCAACAGTTTATTTTTACATCCCCCATTGCACTTCTATTCTAAAAATGTCCATCTAAAATTGTCCACTGTTGTTTAGCTGTAATTTATTGCCCTGTGTTTAACAATATTGAGCTAAGCGGTCAGACATCAAAAACTAACTTCTATCAGCTTTCAAAATACAGAACACCTGAAAAAGAATCCTCAAAGTTGAATAAAAGAAGAACTAGAAAATATTTTATCACGCTTGCAAAGTATAGACACCTATGTACAAAGTATATACACCAAAGTGTATAGACACCTATATTCTAAATATAAGTATATACTTTAAATTCATGTAGGTAATTAGATGAGCCATTCATGATCCAAAACAAATCTTTAAGTTTGGTTGGTTGGGATATTTTTGCCCCCAGCAAAATCCTGTGAAAGGAATGGTTCAAGACCGTGCATCTGAACGAAAATGCCACAGCAGGTGTTTTAAAATCTAGATCAGATTCAGGTTCCAAACGACTGACTTGCTTAAATAAACTGACTTTCTCTTCACAGATCTATGATTATGCAAACCCACGGTACGAGGTGCCCGTGCCCCTGAACCTGCCCAGCTCCCCCTCGAGCTCCAGCCAGGAGCGGCTCTACGACGTCTCGGTCCAGATCAATCCCTTCGGGATCCAAGTGCGCCGCCGGAGCACGGGGACCGTCATGTAAGCCACTGCCACCCTCTGGCATTCTGTGCCACACCTTTTTGGTGGCATTTTTCATGTCAAACCCTCTCTGTGCACGTGTTGGAGTGAAGAGCATGGCGACTCTGAAGGTTGTTCCTTGTGCGCTCCCCAAGTTTCTGGGAGGCAAAAGGATTTTCTGCGGTTCCTAAAATATTCCTTAAGTGACCACAGCACTCATTTAGGATTGGCCTGAGCACAGCTCATTAAGGATTGGCCATTTGGGTCAGTTTTGGGGAATGGTTAGAGTGGGGGTGCCAGTTGTGGGTTTTTCTGGGTCTGGATTGAAGACACTTGAGACAGTAATTCATGTTCAGACTCAGGTGTTCATTATTTCTTATCAGTAAAACAGTCTCACTGCTGTCAGTTCAGCAGCTTTTCATTAGAAGGCACAAAATGCCCAACAATCTCTTGTTCCAAGGTCTTTTAGGACTAAACTCTCCAATTAAGAGCTGACACCTGAATTATTTTCCCTTTAAACCCAATAACTGATCCCACAGAGCTGCAATGGGGACTTTTCCACCCAATTACAAAATGCCCCCAAACCCATGGAGAAGGAGGAAGAAGAAGGTGAAGAAGAAACCCAGGACCACACCCTGTGCCCTCCACCTTGCTTCCATCCACAACTAAAAACCCCAAACCCTCAATTTCTCACCCAGTGACACACCTGCACTGCTCTCTATAATCTATTTCACACTTTTGTGGGTTCCAGTCTATCTTGAAGTCTGGGAAACTTTCTCCATGAATGAGGGTCAGAGTCAGTGCTGCCCTAGGGGTCAGGGCACCCCAGAGCAGACAGAGAAATATTCCCAGTTTCCACAGGTTAGGGAAAAAATAGAAGGAAGTGGTGTCCCAACTAACTTGAGATGGGTTTTGGTAACACAAGAGATGAGTCTGACAGGAGCTTCATTTTTCCTTGATGAAGTCAGAGTTAGAAAACAGAGAACAGTTGAGTGTGTTCAGTTTTTTCATTCAAAAAACCAATTTTATTTAATTTTTTAAGTACTCAAAATTTAATTGTGAGTTGAGTTCCCTTTGCCAATGAGAATAAGAGTTCAACCTGCTCCTGAAGCTCCTGGAGCACTGAAATTCTCTGCCAGAGCCCACCAGGCTACAGTTTGATTTCTAACTGGAAAGCTGCTGATTTATAATAAATGTGACCTTCCAGTGCAATCTGCACAGAAAGCTCAGTGAGCTGTAAAAAGCACTTTGTTTACTATATTCCATGTGGCTCCAGTGCTCTGTCTGGGAGGAAAACAGGATTGCAGTGTCCTGAAACGCATTTTCTCTCTAAATTTCCAAAATACGGCACAACTTTCTGCGCACGATGCCTGTGTGCTATTTCTCTCTCAGAGATGCAGAGGATTTGGTGTCCCTAAACTCTCCAGCAGTTCTTACACACCCCCATTTCATGTCCTTTAAGTTTTTTTTTTATAACCTCAACAGTTTCAGTCCACTTCTACTGAAGAGCAAGATCTCCAGAGAAAAAGAGTGGCTCAAAAGGAATTGCCTGCCAGACACACAGCCCTGAGGACGCTCTATTCTAATTTTCCCTTTCCTCTTCCCACTTCAGCTGGAATTCAGGCCTGCCCACCTTCACCTTCAGTGACATGTTCATCCAGATTTCCACCCGCCTGGCATCCCAGTACATCTACGGGTTCGGAGAGACGGAGCACCCCACCTTCCGCCACAACATGGACTGGAACACCTGGGGAATGTTCACCAGGGACCAGCCTCCAGCTGTAAGTGGGCAAAGAAGGAGAAAATGTGATTTCTGAGCCAAGGAGTGCAGAAATGTTCAGCACGACTGTCAAATCCAATGGATGTCTGCTGGAATTGGGCATTGGCTCTGGGCATATTTACCAGTTTGCAATTTAGATGGTGTCTCCATGGCAAAGGTCATTTGTAAACCCATTATTTGGGACCTGCAGGAACAATGTGAGGAGCTCAGGCCCTCAGTCAGATGTTGGAAGATGACAGATGGCTTAGGAGTAGCAGCACGTTCCTCCTTTTTTAATTCTTCTCTGCTCATTGTTTTGAAAATTAGACGTGAGTCAGAACGATTCCTATTGCTTGGGGATTAATTTAATACTTGCACAGGTAAAGCAGAAATCTTATCTCTGTTTATTTGTCTTATTTCCTACAAGATAGCAAATTTCCAATGATCAGGGAATGGCCAATGAAATAGCAACAGCTAATTATAGCTCTGACTTCCAGTTCAGGCTGGAACACACCTTGAGAAAATTAAATATAATGTCACCAGCACCTCCTGAGCACGCAGACACCTGGTTCTGTTTGCAAAGAAGGGAAAGTTTTGTCCTGAGGAAGCCCCTTCTCATTAGTGAAATTTAAATTCAACAATACCTTGGCGTTCCTTCCTGCCTGAGCAGTCTTGACAAGCCTGACAAATTGTGAAGCTCCACGTGACCTTCTGCAGGTCTGTTTTGAGGTTAGGCAGGGTTTAGGTGATTAAATTTAAAGTTTATTTGCCATGTTTGGCAACTGTCTCACATTTTATTAAATTTATTATTAAATGTTAAAGAGCAAATGTTTGCAATGTTGGCTTCGTAGCATTGACTAAGTACAGTAAAATGTATTTTGTTTTATTTGCAGTACAAGTTGAATTCCTATGGTTTTCATCCATTTTATATGGCTCTTGAAGAAGATGGCAATGCCCACGGAGTTCTCTTGCTTAACAGCAATGCGATGGGTAAGAAAACCTTCATTTCATCTCATGAAATCATGGAATGGTCTGGCTTGGAAGGGACATTAAAGCTCATGCTGTTCCACCCCCCTGCAGGGACACCTTCCACTGTCCCTGGTGCTCCAAGCCTTGTCCAACCTGGCCTTGGGCACTTCCAGGGATCCAGGGGCAGCCACAGCCTCTCTGGGCAACCTCAGGGCCTCACCCCCCTCACAGGGAACAATTTCTTCCCAATATCCCACCTAAGCCCCCTCTCTGTCAGTTGGAAGCCACCCCCCCTTTTCTGGTCCTTTGTCAATTGTTTCTCTCCCTCCTCCTCCGCGCGCTCCATTTTTGCAGTCAGCCTTTTGCACCAGCAGCAAATCCAGGCCCCCTTTCCTCACTTCCTTCCCTCCACTTCCAGACGTGACCTTCCAGCCCACCCCTGCCCTGACCTACCGCACCATCGGAGGAATCCTCGACTTCTACGTGGTCCTGGGCCCCACCCCCGAGCTCGTGGTCCAGGAGTACACCGAGGTAGGAGCCCGACTGCGGCTGGGCTTTGGTGGGCCGGGTTGGTTTCTCTTCCCCCTCCTCACCACGAGCCTCCTTTCCTCTTTTCAGCTGATTGGGCGCCCAGTCATGCCACCCTACTGGTCCCTGGGGTTCCAGCTGTGCCGCTACGGCTACGCCAACGACTCGGAGGTCGCCCAGCTCGTGGAGGGAATGAAGGCGGCTCAGATTCCCCACGTACGTTGGGAGCAAACAACATTTGAGATTTGGCTTTGTAGCACTGACTAAATCCATTTAAACTCTAGAGCAGTAACCCACCAAAAACACCCCTGCTGCGGTAGAGAAGAGCAAGTTTTGTGTCACGGACTCCGGGCTGTGTTAAAAGCTGTTTAATTTTCTGAATTATTCACACCAAAGAATGCCAGGAAGGAGCAGTGATTGAGAAAAACCAGCAGGGAGAAAAATGAAGCAGCATAATTTCATTGCCATAATGCTCTGTGTCAAGTCAGCTGTGATTTGGCCCAGGTTGTTGTTGGGGTAGTAGGAATAGCACCTAGACCTAACAAAATTATGCTATAAATGGAATGTGGATTCATTTTAAATATAATAATATCAATGTTTCAATAGAGAACAGCTATTCCCGTTGTTTCCTTATAGCTATGGAAATACAGGTGCAGTTTCTGTGTACATATGTACAGACAAATCAATTTTTTTCTGTATTTTGTATCAATTTCTCCCCTCAATTTAGATGCAGCAGTGAAAGGTTTATTTTGCTCATAGTTTGTGTAATATTCATTAACATCTGCAGCATTAAGTTACCACTGCTTCAAATTTTACACATCAAAAGTTCCATATTTTATTTATTTTGGACAATTTTCAATATTTGGCAAAAAAGAGGAGAAAATAATTTAAAATTAATTGGGTTTTTTTTCTAATTTCAGGATGTCCAATATGTAGATATTGACTACATGGAAAGGAACCTGGACTTCACCCTTTCCCCACGTTTTGCTGGATTACCGGCTCTGGTCAACAAAATCAAAGCGGAAGGAATGAGATTTATCATTATCCTGGTCAGTCTGCAATATTGTTTTTAAATTCCAATACAGCATCACAAAATGAAGAAGATATTCAATGTGAGTTTTGAGCCTAAGGGTAAAAGTGTTTCTGTTTGTAGGATCCAGCCATTTCTGGGAATGAAACCGATTATCCTGCCTTCACCAGAGGTGTGGCTGATGATATCTTTGTGCAGTGGCCTGATACCAAAGAAATCATGTATTCCAAGGTACTGTCCAGGGATGAGTATTTAACTTTGTGTTGTTGAAGTTTGTGTTTAGTGTGGCTTGATTATTTAAAATCTTCTTTGTCCCGTTAGGTCTGGTCGTTTCTTCCCAATGTCCAAATCAATGAGTCACTGCCTCATGAAGACCAAGTAGAGGTAAATACGTGGTTTGGTTCTGGGCTCAAATATAGACATGAATCAATTAAAATAGCAGCAAAATCATTGATAAATCTCATGGCAGGAATAAAGTGCAGAAACTGGTTAAGCCTTCCTAAAAGCCAAAAATCTTGGCGACCAAGCAATTATTTTTTGTCATCTTTTAATTTATTTTTTTTTTTTTAATTCCAGACTTTTAACTATGGAATGCCTTCAGTCCCCTCATCTGTCTTGTTTTCCTTCTATTTTTACAGAACTACGTGTCCCATTGTGCTTTCCCAGACTTCTTCCGCAATTCCACGTTGGAGTGGTACAAGAGGGAAATCCTGGAGGTCTACAACAATCCCGACCCCTCAAAAAGCCTCAAGTTTGATGGGCTGTGGACTGTAAGTGTGGAAATGCATCTGATTTCTGGGTTGTTTTTCTCTGCCCCACACTGGTGAAGAGGGCCCCAGTTCCTGATTCTCAGTATCTGCACTGCTCTGGCAGAATTATCCAGTGTAAAATTCCCATTAAGGAAATGTTGGACTTACAGATCTTGGAGGTTGTTCCCTTGAAACAAAGAATTGCTGAATTACAGAATAGTCTGGGCTGGAAGAGATCTTAAAAATCTTCTATTCCTGCTCCCTGCCATGTGCAGGGACACCTTCCACCGTCCCAGGCTGCTCCAACCCCAATGTCCAGCCTGGCCTTGGACACTTCCAGGGATCCAGGGGCAGCCACAGCTGCTCTGGGCACCCTGCCTGCCCACCCTCCCAGGGAACAATTCCTTCCCAATACCCCCCCTAATCTCTCCCTCCTTCAGCTCAAAACCATCTCCCTTTTCCTGTCACTCCATGCCCTCATGGAAAGTCCTTTCCCTGCCTTTTTATGGAACATGGGATTTCCAGCTGAGGCTCCTGAGGAGCCCTGCAACACTGCTTGTGTGTAATTCAGGATTTATGGTGTTCTGTAGCCAACTAAGGGGTTTCACTCTGTGTTTTTAGGACATGAATGAACCAGCAGCTTTTATGAATGGCGCCATGGGTGGCTGCAGGAACGAGCTCCTAAATTATCCCCCCTACATGCCTCGTAAGTCTGATTCTTCCTTACAAGAGTTTCGGGTTTTTCTGGTTCCTACATAAATTCTTATCTGCTATTTGGGCATAAAAGCTGAAATCAAGATGGATTTATAAACCCACAGTTCCTCACTGAACGTGGCCCCCCTTTATTCCTGAGATTTGGGCACACTGCAAGCCTGGGTATTTCAGCAGGAGCTGTGCAGCACTTTGCAAAAAAAAAAGTTCTTTCCAGCTCCTCACTGCATATGGATTTAGGTCCCTATTTTGTGTCTAAGTGCTTTGCTTGAGGCATGCCAGAGAATTGAGCTCTCTGTTTTTGCACTTTTCTCAGATGAATAATGCAATTAATTAAATATTTAGAAAATATCCATGTGTCTCCTCTCATTGCCATTTATGTGAGCAGTCAAATGCTTGAAATGCTTCGCTTTCTTAGCTCTGCCTTCCTGAAGTACTGGTGTAAAGTAGTACTAATTAGGAATTATTTATTAATGGTTTATTAGCATACTCTCACTGCTTACTGTTGTATTCAGGTTTCATGAGTGGTTTCTCAAGAATTTCCAGGAAATTAATATTCAGATACACAGATCATCCCCCCACCACATCTGGTTTTCTGTTTATGTGATTAGTGTGGCAGTCTTCAAAAAGATTTGAAATATTTTCTGATATACTCTGTTTATTCTTTGAGCCTCTGTAGTAAGAGCATCTGTAACTGAACTATTAAAACATTCACAGGCTCAGATACCTGCATAGGAATACTGGAGATATTCCAATTTGAAAATGCTATTTTTATAATTATTAATAAATAAGTGACAGCATAAAGAGACTGAATGCCTAACAGATTATGAAAATTAAGAAAAAGTAACTCAAAGGATTAATACATGAATATTAATAATAATAAAAAATGTGTTTCTTCCCTTTGCACAAGATTTGGGACACATGTCAGTAGGATTAATCTACAAAACTCCCTGCATGGAAGGTCTGCACTACCTGCCAGATGGGAGCCCAGCCAGACACTACGATGTCCACAGCCTTTACGGATGGTCCCAAGCCAGACCCAGCCTGCTGTAAGTGCTCTGCATGCTCCCTGCTGCCTCCAGGGTGTGTTCTGATGCCTCCAGGAGCTGGAACAGAGGCTGGATGGGGTTCAGAGGAACTAAGTGGGTGTTTACTGAAGTGCCTTCAAAGGCCACACCCTGGCAGGACCGGAGCCACAGTCCTGGCTCTGCACTGATGGCTCCAAGATGGGAGAAAAAGAGGATTTGGTCACGAGATCTCACATTTTTATAAGTTTTAGTCCATTTGCATACAGGAGTTAACTCAGATTATGAAGTTTCATCCTCCTTGCTTGCTTGCCCGTCCTCCTCTTCTCACGTTGTTCATTCAGGCTTTGGGCCTGAAGTCTGAACAGCTCCAGGTGCTGTTGGGAGCTGCATTTTCCCTTTCTTATTCCTGTTATCCCAAAGTCACTCAGTGCTGCTGATGGGCTCAGGTCCCTCTTGGCTCTCTCAGAAACGAGGAAGCTCCAGAAGTTTCTCACCTGAGCCACCCCTGCCAAGACCTTGTTGAGCACAGCCAGTGGAGTGGACAAGAATTTGATAGGAAAAGGAATATCACCATCGTTCCTGGGCTTTAAATATGAACTGTTTTCCTCTGTTTTGTGAGGCACTGCAGCAGAAATCACCACAATAAATCTCACAGCTCACACAGATACTCTTACACTGGAAATTTATAGAGAATGTTATCTATAAATATATATATATATATATATATATATACACATATATTTCAGTCCCAAATTTATTTTTGGCAGTAACTGAAGGGGTACTTGTGAAACTGAAGAAATGCAATAATTTATTTTGATACTAAACCACCCAAACAGAAAGATTATTTGCACAAAAGACTGTAACTGAGAAATGAACATCAGTATTTTATGTAACCTGGTGTCACTTCAGTCCTCCATCCATTAGACACAGGAACTCTGGGATATTGCCTGGATGCTGTTCTTTTGTAATGAGGTTTTTGCATAGCCAGAGTCCCTGTTGGTGAATACAGGAACTGTTTGGAGGTAAATGCAGCATTTGTGACCTGAATAATTGTTTTTCATGGATAGAGTTATGGAGCTGCAGGCCTGAGGCTCCAGCACTCAGGTCCTGCTCATCCCTGAGCAGTTCTACATGTGACATTTGCTGTCTTCACTTCTGAAATTTTGGCTGCCACCTCCAAAGCATTATTGACACAGGGAAAGCAAGCACAGAATTAAAGTGTTGGACAATATGTTACAAAGGAATAAAGGATGCTAGAAAAGTTGCTGTTTAGAGGAAATAATTGTGGCACATTAGTCTGGTTTAATTGCTGCGGTAATTTAAGTGTATCTTTGCTGTAATTATGGTGTCAAATAGAATAGACAAATCCTATAGAAAAATAAGCAAATAGTGCCTTATTGAAGCAGCAGTTCAGGCAATTATGGGGCTCTCACGTTGGAGAGCAGTGGGATTTAATCAGGGTGATTTTCTGACTAATATTCATATTGATATCCTGTCACCTTGGTCTTTCAGAAGGGACTAAAAATCCCTGACTCTTTTTTCTTTTTACTTCAGCACCTTTTAGTCAACTAAAGTTATGCTGAGAGGTACAGTGTTCCTGCTACCTCTGTTTTCACTCTTGTGAGCCTTTTGGTTTGATTTTTGCTAAATTATTTCCAACTGTTGCTTCAAGGGCATGCCCTCATACACATTGTGGAGCACCTAGAAAATGGGCTTAGAAAACTTTTGCCACATTCCTATTTCCTCACAGAGGAGTTATCCTGAGCTGGAAAACTCCTTTTAATCTCTCATGTTTGCCAGTTCTCCTTGCAGCTGCAGGTTGGCCAGCTTTGCTGGGATTGTCTGGATCATGCTGAATTGCCATAAAAAGCACGGAAGGGACTGGATGTACAAGATGCAGCCCTTCAGTAGGATAAAACAAACCCCATTATTTATTTTCAGAGGCTCTTCTGCAGGGAATTCTGGCTCAGGGTTTCTCCTGTAGGCTGACTCTGTGCCTGTTCCCAACGCAGGGCTCTGCAAGGCGCCACCCAGGAGCGCGGGATCGTCATCAGCCGCTCCACCTTCCCCAGCAGCGGGAGATGGGTGGGCCACTGGCTGGGGGACAACACGGCAGCCTGGGACCAGATGCACAAATCCATCATTGGTACGTGCCAGGGAAAGGCTCTGCAGGCCTGGCATCGCCCAGTCACCACGTGGGATGGGTTGGGAGGGGCCTTAAAGCCCTAAATCCAGTTCTGACCTGGCAGGGATGCTGTCCACAGGCCAGGCTCCGCCAAGCATTATCCAGCCTGGCTTTGCTTCTCCTCCACCTCCTTGCTTTTTGTATTCCTGGGATTTTTAGCTGAAAAAAAAAATTGTTCAGCAACCAGAATTTGTGGTCAATTCCCTTTTTACTTTTTCTTGTTACTTCCTTCTGTACCAGGTGCTGGGCACTCCTTTAATTCCCTTGGGACAAGGCCTTCCATGCCCTGTGTCCTGCCACTCATTTTTTTTCTTTGCTCCTGTCTGCCCACATCCCATCTCCTTCTGCAGCAGGAAAACACAACACATTAGAGAAATTGTGGGGCTTGGATTTGCTTTTTTCTCTTCTGAATCAGTAGTGTAATAAACACTGTCTATGGAACCACAAAGTAAAAAAAACCCAGAGAGTAACTCCAATTTATTTCTCTTTTCAGGCATGATGGAGTTCAGTCTCTTTGGAATATCTTATGTAAGCTAATGAGTTATTAACTTCTATTTAATTACCGTGATGCTGTACATGATAATACAGTTTTCCATTTGGGTTGTTCTGTAAATTTCAGACAGGAGCTGATATCTGTGGCTTCTTCAAAGACTCCCAGTATGAGTTGTGTGTCCGCTGGATGCAGCTGGGTGCATTTTACCCATTCTCCAGGAATCACAACGAGAAAGGAACACGGGTGAGTTGCAATTTTTTAATAGCTGTTGGCAGCTGGGCCTTTGCAACACACAGGTAAAACCAGCCAGAACAAAGCACAACTGCCCTGGCTCAAAACAAAAACAAACATTCCAAGTAAAATGGAGCAAAACAACACTTTTGGCTCTTTATCAAATGAAAATTGTCATTATTTCTACGCTGGCTCTGCTGTGAGCCTCCCCATCACCTGGGAGGTTCTGTGCCCCCAGAGGAGCTGCTCTGGGATTTGGACACTTGAGGGAAGCCCCCTCTAACTTTGCTTTCACTGAATCAAACTCTGCATATTTTCCCCTCTGTGCCATTTGGATTCCAATGAGCTACAGCAGGGCTGGAATGGAGATTTTATGGCAAACACACTTCAAGAATCGGGACTGACCCCGGTGCTCTCAGCCCTAATTGCCCATAATTATACAGCAAATGAGAAAATGGGGCAGTGTAATGAGAGGCTGGAGTGAGACTCAGGAATTTCTGTGCTCTGCATGTTTGCCACCATCAGATATTGTATTTCTGCTGAAAAGAAAGGGAAATAATTGCCTAAGTGCAGGCTAAAGGAGTGGAGTGGAGAAAGCTGTAAAACAAGATAACTGGGAAAATGAAAAAAAGGGAAACAGCACTTGTGTTGCAGGGAAAGCTTCAGGTCCAGCAGAGTGGAGCCATTTAGATGGCAAATATCTAATGGATTAAAGTCTCCTTTTCAAAGCCAGCTGCTTTATCTCGCAGCACACACCTTCCACGGGCCCTGAACGCCTCCAAAATGCAGATTCAGGGTTATCGTGGGGCCTCCAGTCCTGCCCAATTTGCCAAGGTGTTGTTCCCACATTTAATAAAGACTTGAGGCTCTCCTGACACCAGTCCTTGGTGCCTGGGACTCGTGCTGCCAGCAGAGGGCTGCTGGGTGATGTGCCCTGGGACCTGTCACACCTTGGGGACACTTTGCATTAAACATTTTTACTGTTTCCCCTGGGTTTTTATCAGCCTTCCTCTTTCTAGTTCCCCTCCTGGGGCTGACAGTGACAGCCAGAGTTTTCACTTGCTCCTGAGGTGAAGAATAAACAAACAAAGATGCTCATCTTCAGAAGAGAAATTTCTTTGGTTTGTTCTGCTGAGCTGATTTGTTTTCAGCTTTCTCATGCAGTCCAACCCAGCTTCTCTAACAACACTTTCTTTCAGAGGCAAGATCCTGTTTCCTGGGATAAAAACTTTGAAGACATGTCCAGGCACGTGCTGAACATCAGATACACCCTGCTGCCTTACCTCTACACCTTGCTGCACGACGCCCACGCCCACGGCAGCACCGTGGTCCGCCCCCTTCTCCATGAGTGAGTGCAATTCCCCTGCTCTCCTCGCCAAGAATTCCCATAAAACTCCTCTGGTTGTGACCCTCTAACAACAAGAGCTGTCCCTTTGTTACAGCATTTCCCCCTTCAATTAAAACATACCCAGTCTGGGCTGGGAAAACCGGGGTTTTTTTGCATGTAGCGATTTGCTTTTTACAAAGAAGCTCAGAAAACAGTGGCTGAAATTAAAAAGCCTGTCCCAGTCTGTCCAAGGTTTTATTGCTGTAAATAATAAGCCTGAGACTTTGAGGGTTTGGTTGTCCCAATGTACTGGAAAGCAAAAGCAGAGAAATGGACCCAAACCCCTAAAGCTAAGCCCTAACTTGCATTTCTCTGCTGAGAGTCACGTTGGGATCTTTGTGCAGCCATTAACTGATCTCTGAATTATTAACATCAATAATGAGGCAATAGTAGAAGGAGCAGGTGAAATTACTGACAGAAGGGTCTTCAAGGAGAGAGCTCTCTCTTTGGGAGAGCTCAGCTCTGGCCGTTCATCCTGACAGGTTTGTGGGAGACAGGACCACGTGGGACATCGACGAGCAGTTCCTCTGGGGTCCTGCCCTGCTCATCACCCCCGTGATGAGAGAGGTGAGCTCTTAACCTTATTTATTACTGAAAGTCACTTTAACTCAGCTTCACTTTTTGATTTGAGGTGCCTAAAATTTGTGTGTTTAACCGCAGAACGAGCGGAGTGTGATCGCTTATTTCCCCGATGCCTGCTGGTATGATTACCACACAGTAAGTCATCCTAAAAAAATTGTACTTTAAAACCTGTGTCTTCTGTATTTTCACAGTGCTGAGCATGGCAGGGAGGTGGGAACGCCCTGCCTAATTTGCATTTAATATAAGTTCTTAGAAACATAAAAAGAAATAATAAATTGATGATAATGTATAATAACGTGGCCAGGGTTATGATAAATGAAAAGTTATTACCTTTAGTTTAGACTTCTCTTCACATTTTGTAACCCTCAAATGATACACAGAAGATTTTTGTAATGGAATTCTCTAATGAAGAAAGAAAAAAAACAGGTTTAGTTGCATAATTTTCCGTGAAAATAATAAAATATTTGGAAATAGGAAGAGCAGGATCAAAACTCTCTTCACTAATCACAGGTTTGTGTTTCACCTGCTTGGCCCCTTTGGTTCAGCTGCCATCACCCATGAGCAGGCCAGCCTTTTAGAGACCCAAAATTTCAGGGTTTCTCTTATTGATAGTTACTCCTGCAGTAACAACTCCTAATTAACCTGTCTAGAGAAATATTACATTTGGTTCCGAAAGAAAACCCTGTAAAAATTCATTTTTTTTTTTTTTTTTTGTCCACAGAACTCAGATACTGGCTTTAGGAAACAATTCCAAAATCTATCAGCTCCTTTGGAGCACATCAACCTGCACATCCGAGGTGGATACATCCTGCCTTGGCAAACACCTGCTACTACAACTGCCTACAGGTAGGAAGAAGTGAACATTTTAAATTTAATTTGTCTTTTTGTTGGTTTTTTTTTTTTTTTTTTTTTTTTTTTTTTTTTTTTTTTTTTTTTTTTGTTTTTGTTTATTTTTCCCTAATGGTCTTTAGTAGTATGGGATGGGGAGATGGCGATGGGAGGTCAGCTGGGGGGTTTGTGACTGTTCTGGAAAGGAATTGCCATGTGGGGAATGTGGAATGTGATCAGCTGAGGGAACTGAGAGCAAACTGTGTTTTGCACAGCCGGAAGAACCCGATGGGACTCACGGTGGCCCTGGATGATGCTCAGCTTGCAGCAGGACACCTTTATTGGGATGATGGGGTCCGCATCGGTACGGCCAGCCCTCCTTCCCCCCCTAAAACCCTTCCTGTTTTCCTCTGGGAATGGCTGGATGCTGCTAAGTGAGGCTCCATCCCTGGCCATACTCAAAGCCCAAATTCAAGCAGACAAAGGCAAACCAAGGATGTGAAATGGGGAGAGAGGGAGCAAACTCTGGGGTGTGCGAGGAGGAGCAGAGGGAAGGGCTGGACTTGGCCAAGGCCATTCCTGGGGGACAGATCTGAACTCGCCTTCAGAGGGAAAACTGAAATGAAACCTGCAGAGCAACATTACAGAAGCATGACCCTTCCTGACTGAAGCCACACCACGCTGGGATTTACAGAATTAATGTGTTGTATAAATGAACTCGTGCCCTGGGTCTGGGGAAAGGCAGGTAACAAAGATTCCTCCTCAAACCACAGATCATGTGAGAGCTCGCACTCATTTCCTCAACATGGCTAAAATTAAATTGTCTGCAGATCAGAGACACTGAGCTGGCATTTCTCCTCCCCTCCCAGAGAGCACTAGCCTTGTAAGAACAGTGAATTCCCACCAGGAATGCAGGAAATGTGCCTTGCATGGGCACCTGGAGGGAGTTTGCAGGAGGCTGGAGGTGGATCTGGAGGTGCTTCACACCCTCTGCCAGCACTGGAATCCAGAAAGGATGGAAATTTAGGGAAAGCTGGTGATGAACGGAATTTGGGTGGGGCATCTCCCAGGGTGACACTCCCAGGAGGGTGGGAAGGCAGGAAGGAGCCCCAGTGGCCAGGGACAAGTGACCAGCCCTGCTCTGAGGGCAGGGACAGCTGAATCCCAGCGACGGGGAAACGCCAGCAGCGACCTCAGAGAGGCAGCACCCGTCAGGTGTCACCTGGAATTGTCACCTGGGAATGGAGGGGGATGTGGGAAATGACTCTTCCCTTCTTCAGTGTTTCAAACAAGCATTTCTGTCCTCATCTAAACTCCCCTGATCTCCCTAGTGCTGTTTCTGTGCCTGCTTTTATATCCTACCCCTAAAATGTTCTCCTTTTATCCTCATTTCAGCTTTGTATACACTGAAAGTATTTTATGTCTAATGGCATTCATCTCCTGGAAATGCACAGCTTCTCTTTATTTACATATAAATACATCCCTTGCATTTGTAAGCTGTCTGTGGACAGACATTTTGATAATGTGCTAAATAAGGTGGCCAGCAAAGACATTTTATTCAATTTATTTCATCCTTCCTTTTTCACAGATGCATATGAAGATGGTGTTTACCTGCTGACATCATTTACTGCCAAGCAGGTAATCACATTAGCTCATGTTTATTTAATAGCCACTCCAGGTGATTTTTTTATATTTTTAACTATGGGTATTTTAATCTGGGTCTTCCTAATGTCTGTGTATCCCAACCTTGCATTAAATTGTGCTCACAGATGATTAGGCTACAAGAAAAGTGATTGAATTGTGTTAGGAATGAATTTAGGAGTGAATCTGAAGAGTGTTGTTAAGTACAACTGTCAGATTTCATTTCCATAACAAGTGGAATACCTGGAAATAAATTAGGCTCTAATTACAGGGACTTTTGGCTTAAAAGAAAAGCTCTTTCTGTTGCAGGAGAAAACACACTTTCTTATTTCATTATTTTCCAGTGTGCCACAATGTCTTCTAATTTTGCCCACACTGTTCTTTCTTTTCGTCTAATTCTGTCTTTGTCAAATAAAAGGGTGTTAATTGCTAAGGAAGGGAGTTTGTTTTGCTAACACTCAATATTTGCAGTTGTGAGGAGATTATAAAATAAAAGCACCTTTCCCTGCTCTGACACAAACTTGCTAAGGAAAAGCCTAATTAAAGAGGTCTGGAATCAACCAACAAGGAGGAGCACTCACCCTCTGAGCACCAAATAGAGGGAATTGTGTCACAGCACACCCCAGAGGAATCCAAAATCTGCCTAAAATCCCAGTAACTGAATGAGGGAGTGCTGAGGGAGGGGATGGGGAGGCAGGAGCTGTTCTGGGAGGGCAAAAAGCAGGAGGAGAAGAGCCTGGAGCAGCTCTCCCAGCCCCTGGGAGGTGACACAGGGCAGGGAAGGGGGGATTTGTCCTGCAGCTCTCGCTGCCCCTCCAGGGCTTGAGAATTTCTCATTCTTCACAGCTGAGTGGCAATTAAAGCACAGCAGAGCCCTGGATTTGGCCAGGTTAAAGTGGAGAAAAGCTTTCAGTATCTGAGAAATAAACCACAACTCACAAGTATTCGGAAATAAAAATTGAAAAAAAACCCAAAAAAAAGCCTGGAGTGAGGACAGGAAATGAAAAGCTGGAGTGGACTTGACAGAATTAGAGAGGGTTTGGGTTGGGAGGGACAAATGAAAAACTGGAGTGGACTTGACAGAATTAGAGAGGGGTTGGGTTGGGAGGGGCAAATGAAAAACTGGAGTGGACTTGACAGAATTAGAGAGGGTTGGGTTGGGAGGGGCAAATGAAAAATTGGAGTGGATTTGACAGAATTAGAGAGGGGTTGGGTTGGGAGGGGCAAATGAAAAACTGGAGTGGATTTGACAGAATTAGAGAGGGGTTGGGTTGGGAGGGACATAAAAATCATCCCATGATGATTTTATCCCATGGTGAGTCCATGGCAGGGCCACCTCCCACTGCATTTGCCCCAGCCTCATCCCAAGCTCTGATCTTTGCCTCTCCCTCTTCCTTCCAGAACGTTCTGGACATCACAGTCACACACCACAACTACACGGACCCCAACAACCTGATGTTCACGGAGATCAGGGTGCTGGGGGTGCCCCACAGTGTCACCCAGGTGACAGTGACACAGGACGGGGTGGCAGTGCCATCCAACCACCAGTTTGTCTACAGTGACAACAAGGTCAGGTGCTGCTGGCAGGGGCAAAACCTGCATTTGTGCTCTTCAACCTCTGCAGACTTCAAATATTTGAAATATTTTTACTTACCATATTTTAAAAAAAATTATATTTAGCATATTATTAGCCTTTTAATAATATTTATGTATTGACCAAATTTAAAATATTTTACTTACCATATTTTTTAAAAAATTATATTTAGCATATTAAAATTTTTATTAGCCCTTAAAAAAATTGATGTATTTACCAAATTTAAAATATTTTACCTACCATATTTTAAACATATATATTTAGCATATTATAACTTTTTATAAGTTTTTATAACTTTATTTTATAAGTCTTTAAGTTTTTTTATAACTTTTTATAAGCCTGTTTAAAATATTTATATATTTACCATATTAAAAACACTTTTACTTACCATATTTTAAGTATCTGTATATTTAGCATATTTAAATATTTATATATTTAGTATATTTTAAATATTTATCTATTTACCATTTTAAAATATTTTTATTTACCATATTTTAAAAAAATATATATTTTACTTACCACATTTTAAATGTTTGTACATTTACCATATTTTAAATATTTATATATTTACCAAATTAAAAATATTTTTACTTACCATATTTTAAACATATATATTTAGCATATTTAAAAATTTTATATTGGCCTATTTAAAATATTTATCTATTTACCATATTAATCGTATTTTTCCTTACCATATTTTAAATATCTCTATATTTAGCATATTTAAAATATTAATATATATTTAGTGTATTTTAAAATATTTACCTATTTACCATTTAAAAATATTTTTATTTACCATATTTAAATATATATATATTTGTCATAATAAAATTTTTATATTAGCCTATTTAAAATATTTACTTATTTAACATAGTTAGTATATTTTACTTGCCACATTTTAAATGTCTGTACATTTACCATATTAAAAATATTAATATATTTACCAAGTTAAAAATATTTTTACTTACCATATTTTAAACATATATATTTAGCATATTAAAACTTTTTATAATGGCTTATTTAAAATATTTACTTATTTAGCATATTTACTATATTTTACTTACCATATTTTAAATGTCTGTACATTTACCATATTTAAAATATTTATATATTTGCAAAATTAAAAATATTTTTACTTACCATATTTTAAACATATATATTTAGCATATTTAAAATTTTTATAATAGCCTATTTAAAATATTTATATATTTAGTATATTTTAAATATTTATCTATTTACTATTTAAAATATTTTTATTTACCATATTTATCATTATAAAATTTTTATAGTAACCTATTTAAAATATTTATATATTTACCATAGTTAAAATATTTCTATATTTACCAAATTTAAAATATTTTTACTTACCATATTTTAAACATATATATTTAAAAATTTATATTGGCCTATTTAAAATATTTATATATTTAGCATATTTAAAATATTTTACTTACCATATTTTAAATATTTGTATATTTACCATATATAAAATATTTACCATATTTGTATGTTTACCATATTTAAAATATATGTATTTTTAGTGTATTTGGAATTTTTATATCAGCATATTTAAAATATTTCCTGTATTTAACAATGCATGTCTTTGCCATATGAAAATATAGATTTATTTACCATATTTAAAATAAAGCCCGTTTCAGAAAGAGGCCGAAGCTGCCATCAGGTGATGATTCTTTAATGCCATTTATTGCCACTTCTGGCAGTGGATTTTGTTCCCCAACCTCTCCCTTGCAGCCTGGGAGATGTGACAGGAGGAAAAGCTTCTCCGAGCTTCTGCTCTTGAATTTTGATGGAAAAAAATATCCATGTGCACTGCTGAATTGCAATGTACTCCAAGTTTTTCTCCCTAAAAAAATTCCTTTCTTTTTAAAACCCAAGGAAGCTCAGCTCTGAAAGGTCCTGTGGGTGAAGGAAGGATCAGAGAGTCGTGGTCAGACTCTCCCAAATCTGTGCTGGTTAAACTCTGTTGGAGATACGAACACAAATGTGAATTAATAAAGGAAAATGAATTCTTGCTGTTTCAAATTTCTCCCTGGGCCACAGCGACCACGGAGGACCTTCAGGGCTCAGTTTCTAAATGTGCATTTTGTGTGTTTGACCCCCAGGTGCTGACAATCACCAATCTGCAGCTGAAACTGGGCCAGAGCTACAGCCTGCAGTGGAGCTAGGCGGGAAAATAAAATCAGCCTCCCCTCTGCATTTCCCCTGCTTTAAAACCCATATTTTTAAACCCCCTTTTCCATTCTCAAAGTGCTTTTGTGCCACCTTGGAATGCTTTTTCCCTTCCCAGCACAGCAGCAGGGTCAGTGCACAGCCAGGTGTTTGGTGTGCAAGGCAGCCACCAGCCAGCAGTGCCACTCCAGGACAAAATTCCACTTTCAGAGGGAGAACTGAAGGGAAAACTCTGTTTTTTAGAGTAGAATTCCTGTCTGACTTCACAGCTGATCAGTTTTGTCAAAAAGATGCAGTTGATGTTACCAAAGTGGATTTGAAGCTGTAATTTTCCCCAATATTTAACTTTCATCCTAATTTTAATTATACCCATGTAGGTCATTATTATGGAGAATTTAAGGCCAGATAGAGTAGAAGCAAATGTTTCTGATGACTGATTTATCATGAAATAATGTGTCAAGATGTTGGTCTATAAAATATTCAGATACTTGAAAAAATAATTTGAAGTTGGGGGTGGGAGGGGGGTTGAATGACTTCAGCCAGATTTGTGCTCCCTGTGTTTTAACTTGAAGTTGTAAAATAAAACCTGAAATTTTAAAGTTAATTAATGAATGTTGGTCTCTTATTTCACTGAAGGAAATGTTGTTGTTTTGTGTTTGCCATAATAATAATTCACATTAAAGCTTCTTTTTATCCCAAGAGTGCAGCATATGAACTAAAGAGACTGGGAGAACATATTTACAATTAAATTTGATGGGAATAAGTCCTGCAGGAGGCAGTGGCAATCTCCAGTGACTGCTTTACATTCATTTCAAGGATTGTTCTTTGCTTTGAAATTCTGGGGTACCAAACTCAGTGACCAACCTCTCACAGGTGGATTAATGCAATTATAGGGGGTGAATTAATATTGAGATTTCACTGTGAAATGATGGTGAAGTTGGCAAAGAAAATGCTCATTTAGGAGTAATTTTATCCTTTCTATTTTGACAAATAAGTCTTCCCTGTTTCTCACAACTTCCAAAACCACAGTTTTTTCTTATGTATCTGGGGAACCTCCCTACTGGATTTTCTTTCAGCTTTGAGACCCTTCCAAATAAAAAGATTTTTTCCTTGTTTATTTGGGGAACCTCATTCTTGTGTTTCCCAGCACACCAACTGCATCCCGTGTTTCAGCCCCTGGGGAAGGTTTTGTTGAGTCCCCAGGGAAGAATTCCTGAAGAGCTGACCCAGGCTGAGAAATCCCAGCTCCAAACTCACCTGGCCACCCCTGGAATTGCCCCCTTGGACTCTATCCCACCCCACCTGGATCCAGGCCCAACTGGGAAAAGGAAATCCCATGAAAATCCATCATCCTGAGCAAGGGGGAGTTTCCAACAGAATTCCAGATCCTGCTGGTGCTGGGATGGATTTTTTAACTCTCATACTTTGACTTTCCAGCATTTGTAAAATAACAACACCCAGAGTGACACAATCCTGCTGTCCATCCCACCAGAAAATCCTCACTGAAGGCACAAATTCCTCCCTTTTCTGAGCTTCATTTTCTGGAACTCTTGGAATTTTGTTGGGATCCTTGGGGTTCGAGAGCTGCTGAAGAGAAATGCCTGCTTGTGGCAGCTTAGAGGGAAACCACCCCTAACTGGTGTGGGCAGGAAAGGATGGAAAATCAGCTCTCATTCCAAAGGGCTCCCAAATGATCCCTGCCCTGAGAAGGCTCCTCCTGGACCCAAATTTTGGGAGAGACTGGATGGGGTAGAACAGGAACAGATACTGCTGAAGGATGGCCCCTGGAATTACAGTTCCACTCCTGGAAAAGATAAAACCACGTCACACTTGGCTGTGCTTGCTCTAATCAAGCTGCCAGAAATGCACAGGTAATTGGATTTTTCCTTGGAGCTGGAAGGAGCAGCTGGATGGCAACATCTGGCAGCACAGCTGGAGCGTGGTGGGCTGGGAAAAGAGAGGGTTTGGCACCCTTGGGGATTTTCCTTTCCTTTTTCCTTTCCCATTTCCCCTTTTTTTTTCCCTTTCTTTTTTCCCCCTTCCCACAAAAAAAAAAAAAAAAAAAAATCACTTTTGTGTTTTTTGTCTTCTCTTCTGGGTTTTTCCCAGCTAAACCAGGAAATCTTTGATAAATGATGCACAGGGGGAAGTTGCTTTTTACACTTCCTGGAATTACCAATCTCCTGTGATTCCAAGGATTCAGTCAAGCCTGGTGGGGTTTTCAATAGCCAATTTTGAATTTTTGAGTTATGATTATTTGCAAGTAAAATGTTAAAAACTAATCCAATGCAGGGAACTTCAAACTAGCCCATGTGGAAAGTTTAAGTGTTTAAATGCACATTTGGTGTGTGCTATATTTACATACATAATTCATAACTGCATGGTCAAGTGTACACACTTAAACACACTCCATGTGTATTAGTTACAGTATTAATAGTTTAAATTCTATTATGTGAAATAAGGGTTTTTTTCCCTTTATTATAAGGTTGCTCTCACATTCAGAGTGATTTCAGCTGAATGTTTAATGCATATGAGGCATTATGCACATTATAATAATTATGGAATGAGAGGTTCAGAAATGCTCCCTGACCAGTGGGTGCCCTTTAATCACCTCAGGAGACATTTCAGGTCCATTTCCTCCCCCTGATATCAACCCCACACCCAGGGGCAGCCCAGAAAACCTGAACTCGTGAGGACAGGAGATATTTCCTTGCCACTCTGCCCGCTGCAATCCCAAATGGATCCCATCTGCTCTGCCCTTCAGAACCAGAACCATTCTGGAGTGAAAATGGAGACATCCCATCCTTTGGAGAGCCTGATCCCTTCCCACACATCTTTCCAAGCACGAAAAACAAAGTTTCCCTGACTTTGAGAACTTCCCCTCGGCACAAAAGCCTTTTCCAAGGGTTTTAATTGAAGCCAAGCACCTATTTGGGTTACAATGTCCTATATTTAACTTGAATGGAATCATTTCTTTTCTTGTATTTAACCTTTGATCAGCTGCCTACCTTTGAACTCTGGATATCGATCCCCTCCTTGTCATCCTTGTCCCACTTCTCCTGCAGCTCTTGCATAACCTCAGAAATCAAAATAAAATTCTCTCTTTGCTGAAATAACTTTTTTTATCTTTTTTTTCTTTTTTTTTGTTCACAGGGGTGGCTTCACTTTGTTCTTTTGTTTTTTAATGTGAGCACCACAGAGATCTAGAATACAATAATGAAGATGTTTGTACAGTTTTAAATCAAATTCAGCACTGGGGGATTGTGTGGTTGCACAAACAACAAAAATTAAAGACAAACTTAACATCAGGATAAATTTTAAAACCACCATTAAAAATCTTGTCATGGTCTGAATTTTCCTTTTTTAGTATGGCTTAGCATGTTCTAAATCCTGTAATTACCTCGTTTCCAGTGCTTGCAATAGATGATTTATTGCTGCAGAGTGATGCAGGTAGAAATCTTCCTCAGTGATATTTGTTCCTAAAGGAATTCCAAAGGGAGAAGTGAATTTCTGCACTCAGGGGGCTCAGATAAACAAACTCAGGGGGCTCAGATAAACAAACTCTCACCAATCCTTCTGTCCCAAATCATTTCAAAGTACCCAGATAAACAAACTCTCACCAATCCCTCTGTCCCAAATCATTTCACAGAACCCAAACCTAAAGGATTTATAAATCCTGTGCCACTCTCAGGCTTGGGGCTCATCCAAAGGTGGTTTTTCCCTTTTTTTTTTCCTTTTTCTTTCTTTCTTTTTCCCCTCTTCTTTCACTGTCACGTCCCAGATGCAAAGTGAGCACTTCTCACCCATGGATGCAGAGAAGTAAAACTGGTTTTAGCAAGAGCAGCAAAAAGCAAATCCTACTCTGAGCAGGAGCATCTCCCGTGCATTTCCCCAGCATTCCTTGGAGCTGGATTGTCCCAGAATTCACATCAGGCTGGTCATCCCTGAAACCTCTGGAATTGCCCAGATAAACCTGCCAGGAGGGAATTTCCACTTCTTTTCCAGCAAGAGATTATCCTGACTGTTCCTCAGAGTTTGCTGTTTCTCCTCTGCACCCCAAAACTTAATCCAGCCCCACATTCCCATTCTTGGACATCACTCCAGCCCTTCTTGGGCTGACTTTCCCCAAACTGCAATCTTGGCCATTTCTTCACCCTTTTTTCTGCTTTCCTGCCATTCAAGAAGTGTTGCCATCAGTGTCCCATGCACCAGAGCCTCTCTGAGTCCCTTCCAACTCCAGAAATTCCAAGATTTAAATACCCAGGACCTAGAAAACAGAACCACTCATCAATATCTCATGAGAATAATTTTGGGTCAGGCTTTTTGCCTCTTACAATGCATTTTAATGCACTCCTTACTGAGTCTTCCATTAGAGCTCTGCAGAGGTAATTCAGATTTTCCTTTTATTCAGTATTTCCTCACAGGGGAATAACAAAAGTTGGGATTCTCCCCATCCTCTGAGAAAACTCCTGGGAGATTTTTGTATTTATTGCTTCTAGATGTCAGGCAGGGAATTCTCTTCCCACCATGCTATAAAGCAGATTGATGACAATACAAATACATGGGTCAAAAAGAAATATTTTTTTCCTTAAATAAAGGGGGAGCAAAACTAAAAGAAGCTTTTAAAATAATGGCACTGCAGTGAAAATGTCCAATTTCAGGCTATGTATTTCCAACATTCAAATTCCATGCTGAGGAATAAACCAGAACTTATTTTTTGTTGTTGTTCTGGTGTAGAAAAAGCACCTGAGAGAGGAAATATTTTAAGCTGTGAGTGGCCTTCACACTCATCTATAGCATCAACCCACAGAGGATGAGTTTGTGATGATAAATATTTACATGTGCAGACATGAATTTCCATATCCTGCAGAAATGATTATGTCAAAGGAAAATATTTGGGTACCAGACAAAAAAACCTCACTCTTGCTTTTCCTTTCCTCTTTCTTTTCTCTCATTTCTTTTCTTTGTAAATGAAAAAATTATATAATGTGTATGATTAAAATAGAATATATTTTATTATTGATTCCTGCATCTTTCAAGGATAGAATCTTCATGCTATGGAGACTCTGTAGAAAGTCACCATGTTCAGAGATTGGTTTTATTCAGACTTTTTAAAATTTATATTTATGCTTCATCTACATGCCCTGTAGTCACTTATGTTCATATATTATATGAACTTCATCTACTTATGGAATACCCTGTGTAGGATGGATATAAGCAGTCTGCTTCCTTAATTTTTTGAGATAACTTAAAATAATATAGGAAATCCCTAAATAAAGTAGCATGTAAAACCACATCTAAAAATAAAATAAAATGAAAATAAAAGTAAAGTAAAATAAAATAAAAGTAAATATAAAGAAATAAAATAAAATAAAATAAAAGAAAATAAAATAAAATAAAAGAAAATAAAAGTAAAATAAAATAAAAGAAAAGAAAATAAAAGTAAATAAATAAAATAAAAGTAAATAAAATAAAAGTAAATAAATTAAATTAAATTAAATTAAAGTAAAGTAAATAAAATAAAAGTAATTAAAATAAAATAAAATAAAATAAAATAAAATAAAATAAAATAAAATAAAATAAAATAAAATAAAATAAAATAAAATAAAATAAAATAAAATAAAATAAAATAAAATAAAAGTAAATGGCTCACATGCAGTAGCAAGGTTAGAAACACTATATTCTGAATATGTGGGTAATTACCTTCAAGAATGAGGACAAAATAAATGTTTATTTTCTTGCAGCCTAATTTTTTATAACTTTTAACACATTTTTGATTTTTGGTAATATTAAAAAAGCCCTGAAAGCCTTCAGTTGTTTTCAGTATCCTGGAAAAGTGAAAAGAGCAGCCATGGACTTGTTACAAAGTGAGTATGAGAAGATCTTACAGATGTCCTTGGCACAAAATGAGCATGAGAACATCTGGGGGAGCTCTGAGTGTCTGCTGCAGCTGCAAACCTGCAGCAAACCCACAGAATTTCCCAACCAAACAGCAGCAAGAAATGTTTTCCATTTCAGAGAAAAAGCCACCAAGGGGAGTCCCTCGGTGCCTCTCTGCAAGGATCACACTCCTGTTCCTGTTCACTTCACTTTTATAATATTTATACCTAATAAATATTTAATTTGAGCGGGGCCCCTGGGACACCTCGAGCTCACAGCACAAGGTGACCCCGGGGTTTCACCTGCAGGCACAATCAAAGGTTGATTTCCATCCTACTGGAAGAGCAGGGGCAGGAAATTTGGAATTCTAGACTTGGTAATGTTGGAAAATACTTTTAAAATCATCAGGTCCAACCACGCCCCAGCACCACCAGCACGCTCCCACTGAACCCTGACCTCGAGTGCCACATCCAGAGACCTTCTGAACAACTCCAGGGATGGGAGGGGACAGTTCCAGGGATGGGGACTCCACCACTGCCCTTCCAATGCTTTACAACCCTTCCCATGCAGGAATTTTCCCAAATATCCGGTCTAAACCTGCCCTGGCCCAGCCTGAGGCCGTTCCCTCTCCTCCTGTCCCTGTTCCTGGGATAAGATCCCAAATCCCCCCCTGGCTGTCCCCTCCTGTCAGGAGCTGTGCAGAGCCACAAGGTCCCCCCTGATCCCCCTTTGCTCCAGGCTGAGCCCCTTCCCAGCTCCCTCAGCCCCTCCTGGTGCCCCTTCCCAGCTCCCTCAGCCCCTCCTGGTTCTCCATTCCCTTCCCAGCTCCCTCAGCCCCTCCTGGTTCTCCATTCCCTTCCCAGCTCCCTCAGCCCCTCCTGGTTCTCCATTCCCTTCCCAGCTCCCTCAGCCCCTCCTGGTTCTCCATTCCCTTCCCAGCCCCCTCAGCCCCTCCTGGTTCTCCATTCCCTTCCCAGCTCCCTCAGCCCCTCCTGGTTCTCCATTCCCTTCCCAGCTCCCTCAGCCCCTCCTGCTTCTCCAGACCCTTCCCAGCTCCCTCAGCCCCTCCTGCTTCTCCATTCCCTTCCCAGCTCCCTCAGCCCCTCCTGGTTCTCCATTCCCTTCCCAGCCCCCTCAGCCCCTCCTGGGGCTCCAGACCCTTCCCAGCCCCCTCAGCCCCTCCTGGGGCTCCAGACCCTTCCCAGCTCCACTCCCTTCCCTGGAAATGCTCCAGCATGAGAAGAGAGACCAGGAGGGACAGCCCAGGTCCTCCCCAAATCCCAGACTCTATGTTCCTGAATGCCAAGGGCTCCCTACATCCCTAAATCCCTGCAGCTCCTCAGCAGGATGGGAGGGATGAGGCCACAAGCAGGGGAGCAGCACCAAGAGCTGCAAACCAAGGAGAAAAAAAGTTTGTTTGTAGTGTGTGACAAACATAAAAACTGGGAAAACTTCTCCTGTCTTTTCTTTTCTTCTTTTTTAAATGCTAAGTCACAGATTTGAACACCAAGGAAGGGGGGGGAAGAACATTGTTGTTGAAACCAAAGAATTTCAACTTCCCAGCCTTCTTTTTTTGTTGTCAACTTCAGAAATTTCCAAAGCCTAACAACATCACTTCAAAAGCCCTTGGTCTAAACGAACAGCAGATAATGAAAGAACATCCTTGGAGCAGATTTCCAGAGACACAAAAACCCCCAGCAAGCTTCCACCAGCGACACTTCGACAAACGACGCTCCCAAAAAAAAAAAAAACAACAAACCCAAAAAATCTGGGCAAGGTGCTGATGAGAGTGACACCTTCCCTCCTGCTAATTGACAACTGGGGAAACAAAGGCACAAAAAGGGAGAGGTTCTGCTGCTGCTCCTGTGCCTGGAGCCTGTCAGGAGCTGGGAGCAGCTCGGGTTTGATCTCGGCGGCGCGCGGAGCCCAGAGCGGAGCAGAAGGATCTGGCTGCCAGAGCACAGAGAGATGCAAGAGGTGACCCAGGTGTGTTGGAAGGCCCTGAAGGAGCAGCCAGGGAGGCTGGAAAAGCAGAATTTTCAGTAGTTTTAGAGCTCTGTGGTTTCTCATTGACCAGCTTAGGGTGGCAGTGTTACGGCCAAGTGGGGAACAGCTACAAGGGGGAGGTTGAGAGGGTGAGGTGTTGGAGGCAGCACTCTGGATTCAGGACAGTGAAACACATCCAGGAGCTCTGTTTGGAGAAAAATCCACAAATTTTGGCCAAAAAAGTGTTCAAGGCCAGGTTGGTTGGAGCTCTGAGCAGTCTGGGCTATGGAGAGGGTCCCTGTCCATGGCAGGGGTGGAACCAGAGGAGCTTCAGGGTCCCCTTCCAGCCCCAAACACCCCATGATTCTGTGATTCTGCTGACTCACTGGTCCTAAATAAATCCCAAACTGTTTTTAGCAATAAGTGCTCCATTTAATCCTAAAAATGGGGATTTTCTTTTCCTGCAGTATTCTGAGATCAGTAATTATTTGATATGCCTGCTATAGAGCTCTCTATGTATTATAGAGATTTATAGATATAAATCCCACTATTATAGCAGCCAATAGTTTTTGTCTTGTGCAAAAAATCTGAAAAATATTGAGCATTTTATTAACCCTTTTTAAATTCATTCTCTATGCAACCATGAAGCAGCCTTGGGTTTTACACTGGAAATTTCAGCTGAGATGGTTACAAATGACATGAAAGGAAATTCAGGATCTAACAGTCTCTTATCAGATATTTTTATAATAATCAGAGATCCCATGGCATCCAGATTAGATGCTCTGCTGCCTTTTTTTCCCCTTTAACTCAGCAATAATCCTGTGTCTATCTGTACCAAGAGGGCTCTTAAAATTCCACCTTTACATGCAAGAACACTGCTCCAGTGGCTTTTCCCCCCCCCAATTTTTATTTCTTTCTCACATAAAAACCAATCCTCCATGAATTTACCACCAGCAAGGCCAATAATAGAAACCAAAATGCACTGATGGAGATTTTAGTGCCCAGTTTCATGCTACAACCCACTCTCATGGCCTGGTTAGAGGGGCAATAAAATCTGCCTTGTTTAGGGGAAAGCTGACACTTTCTTTTTATCTCTGAATCTCCACAGGCTGGGCTGAGGAGTTTGGATGGTTTGGCCATGGGAAATATGAAAAGTTTTATGAAAAAAAGGCCAGCAGATGTCATATTATGCAGCAAAAAATAATATATGGAGCATCCAGGTTTGTTATTTGGAATAGTGATCATGCAATTTAGCAAATTATTAAAAACAATGGCAAATGCACACCAAATTCTGGGCATTCCCTCTGCAGGCTCAGCTGTGCTGTATTTTATTCCACTTTGCAGAGAATTGTGTTTGGTCTCCTGCAGAAAGATTAGCATCAAATATTAATTGTTTTTCCCTATGCAGAGTCAGGAGATGGGAAGTGTTTGACTGTTTTCCATCATTCTAATAAACTGTTCTGAAAAGAAGGAATTATGGAGTGTCTGAGGTGGTGAAAACATTGCACTGGCAGTTAAAAAATGAGTCCCAGTTCCAAAAATCACAACAGAGAGCAAGCCCAGAGGATTGATGGGAGAATGTTGGGGCTCTCCAGGTACACCTTGTTGATCTTTGTATTTCCCTCAATACCAGAGCACTTTGGGCAGTTTTTCAGCCATTTCACCCATTTCTGATGTTCTGTGGGAGGCAATGAACAGGAGTGAAAGCCACCTGGAGGTCTGAGCACACTGCTTTGAAGTGCCACCCACAGAAGCTCACGTAGATCTGCAGTAAATGATGGGAATAAAATCCTGTCTTTCAAAAATGAGATGGGCAGAGCCTACCATTCACCAGGAACTCCTTTGCCTCCGCTGCACATTCAAAATTTTGCTCTTTTAGCAGAAATGATTGACTTTGAGAAGGTGAACGCATCAGGTACAGACTCAACTCTCATGCATAACATGGGCAGGAAGGAACTCAGCCTCCAGATCCACCTGGAACTCTGGATCTCATCACTCCTTTCCTAGTTTGGACACATCTAGAGGCAACCAGAACAAAGCTTAAGCAGCTCCCATTCCTCAGAAATGTGCATTTCCTCCCTGAGAGGCTTTTAAACAAGAGCTGACTGCGGGAGAAACCAGAGAACAGCTCCGTCAAAAATGCGGCCGCTCCTTCCATAACATTTTAGATCAAATTAATGATTTAGTGAGTACAAGGATTGCTGCTATCAGCCTTCCACAGCACTTCCAAAAAAGCAATAGATGGCTGGAAAAATCCTGTGGAGAATTATTGCTCACACAGAGGAGGCAGAACAGAGCTACAGCTCTCGGCAGCGACGAGAGCAATAAAGCCTGACGAAGGTAATGCAACAAACACCATGGTTTGCTTTGCATCTTAAATAGATAATGAAGCAAGCAGAGGCAATAGATCCAGCAGTTCCTGTGCTCAGGGCTCCATCAATACCAGCCCAGAGCAGCAGGATTTACTGGGCCAATAAAGGGAACAGAGGGCCGGACTGCGGCACTTTCACTCACCCCACTGGCGATGCTCTCCCTGGGAACTGGGGGTCACTCCCAGCCAGGAAGGCAGCAGCAAAGTTTGGAATATTGAAGCCAAATATGAGTTAAAATTATGTTTTGTGGATTGGGAGAGGTCATCTTCAGGGATTGTGAATCAAAAGTTCCCAGAGCAGGTCCCTTGGGAGCGTTCCTTTCCCTCCACAGCTCCGACCCCCAGGAGAAGGCTCCAGACCCTTCTCCCTGTCCTGACCCACAGCAGCCTCAGGGAGTCAGTGGTTCCATCCTGTGTCTCTGCTAAAACAACCCATCCCGGGGTTCTCCTCACCTCCTTTTAGCTCCTCACACACCTTCAAGCTGAACAAAGCTCCCCAGATGCTCCAGCTGCAAGAAATCAGCCGGAATTAGAGCAATTAGAGCAAAAATAATTTCTCCTGATTTAGGAAAGTGTCTCAGCAGGAGAAGGGAAGCAGAAGGCTTGTCCAGGAGTTGCAGATTCATTATTCCAAGTGTCCCAGGCCAGGCTGGATGGGGCTTGGAGCAACCTGGGCTAGGGAAGGTGTCCCTGCCCATGGGTCTGGAGGATCCTTGAGATCCCTTCCAACCCAAACCATTCTGGGACTCAGTCTGGAGAGGGATGGAGATAAACAATCCCCCAACATCAGCTGAAGCTCAGGCTGAAATGAAACAATCTCGTACCTAAATGTTCCCTTTCTATTCCCACCAAGAAAATCCTCTTGACATAATTTAATTACACCTAGGAGGACATTACACCTCAGCAGAGGCAGGGAATTCTGAGAATGCTGTGTCAGAGCTGAAGACATTATCTGAGCCACTTTTGATGGGATTAATGGTGTTTAAATGGAGCTGAGGAGAATTTTGCTGCACGAGATAGAAAAGCAGCAGAACAACAGGTCCAGAGGGTGAACACGGCTCTTCCAGGCAGTGGTGGATAATTATGAAATGTAATTATCCTTGGAGTTTCTCAGGGAAAAGAGCAAGGCTTGATAAACATTTTAACACATTCTTGCTGTTAGTAGGGAAAGAAAGGGAAAAAAAAGGACATTTCAAGGAAATGAAAAAGCTAAGGCAGCAGGTTGGAAATACTGAATGCTGGGATTTGACAGGTCATTTAAATACGTGAAAATGTTATTTAATTCATGTAACCTAAAACTGTACAAATAAAAGTAAAGAAGAGGGAAGAGGACAATCTTACAGATGTGGGGGTGTGCACGTGGGATGGGAATTTTAAAATCTAGAATTAATCAATGCCCAAACCCAACACAGAGCCCCCCTCTCCTTGCTGGTGGCTTCTCTTCTCCCCATCCCTCAGTTCCACCCCACTCCAGCAGCTCCAGTGTGGAGTGCATCCAACCCAGGTGCAATTTTCCAAACTTTTCGTGATATTCTGAACAAAATTATACAAAGGAATAGGATAAAGAATCCTATTTATTCTCTTCCCCTTTACTTTTGCACTGAATTGTGAGTAGCTCGCACTGATATTGCCCAAATGGATTTAAAATTCCTTTTCTATTATTAATTGGGAAAAAGAATAAAATAAAAGAAGACACTGCTGTGATTGCCAAAATCACCAAGCAAAGTGGATAAAGCAGCAAAATGTTTGTCCACTCCTTACAATTTCCATTGAAATAAATTTTTTGCACATAGCACAGAATCAATATCATGAACAATGTGCTCCCTCTCTGTCCTCTCCATTTCCACATTCAGGTTTTGCTGAGGACCCTGAAAACACAAAGCAAGCTGTAAAGGAAAATATTTTGAAGGGAAATATTTTTTCAAACACCTCTACTTTATAATATTTTTCAGTATTATTTTAAAATAACTGAAAAAATTGTTTTAAAAACCATTTGGATAGAGTTCAATTCCACAAAAGGTGACTCCTCAAAATTGTTGCAAGGTCTCCAACCCTAAAACTCTGCTCCTTGGCATCCCCCAGCCCTGGGACTCCACCTTCTCCTGCTGTGCTGTGGGGCCAGGAAGGTGAGATGCTGCAGGAACAGATGTGCCCCAAAATGTGCCAATCTGGAGCTGCCCGAGCTGCCTTTTGTCACCTCCAATCAGCGTTCCCACGTGTGGCTCTGCAAGGCTGGGGCCACCCTGATGAATCTGTTTCTGACAGGATTTTGCGGATGTGCAAAGGAATATGTGGAATTCTGATTCCAGCAGATCAAAGCCTTGCAATGCAATCAGGGACAGATGGAAAATACTCTTTGTGAGGTTCATCAGGAGTGACTGGGGGGTACATCCACGTGGGCATTTCTGTCATTTGGTGTCCCCCTGAACAACAAAACCCTGCCAGCTGTCAAGGTGTGTTGGCTTCACGAGGAGCAGGGCAAGGCAAAACCTTCTGCAGGAGCACAGGAATAGAAATGCTGCGAGAGGAAACTTTGGCTCAGCAGACATTTTTCAACATTTACTCAGATCAGGCCTCTAAAAATAAAGATGTCTGCCTTTCCCACTAAATTAGCCTCAGCCAGGGATTCTTGTCAGATAGATACATTGCATAAAGCCTGAAAGAATCCTAAAAATAGAAGAAAAAGAAATAAACCAAAAAGCAGAAAGCCAGCAAATCTCTTGCTTTGAAAGGAGAGATCTGCTTTCATATACATAAATACAAATGAGTCTTTCATCCTGGCATGTGTAGCCTTAATTGGAGCTGGAGGTACAGGGATTTCCAGGCACTGTCAATACAGATCACAAAGAGCCTCTGAATGGGTGCACAGAACCCCTGGGTGCAGCAATTCCTGCTGCACAGCAAAGATCTGCTCCTTATTTATACTTCTGTTCTTCAAAACAAATTTAAAAAATGAAAAATCAACCCCTCCTGCACTCAGTATTTAATGGAGAGATCAAAATATCTTCTCTATGTGGTGATTTTTTTTTCTATAAATTTGTTTATTCTACTAAAAATAATTCTGCATTTTTTTCTTCCTACAAATTTATTTATTCTGCTAAAAAACAATTCTGCATTTTGTTCTTCCTAGAAATTTATTTATTCTACTAAAAACAATTCTGTATTTTGTTCTTCCTAGAAATTTATTTATTCTGCTAAAAACAATTCTGCATTTTGTTCTTCCTACAAATTTATTTATTCTGCTAAAAACAATTCTGCATTTTGTTCTTCCTGTAAATTTATTTATTCTACTAAAAACAATTCTGCATTTTTTTCTTCCTGTAAATTTATTTATTCTACTAAAAACAATTCTGCATTTTGTTCTTCCTGTAAATTTATTTATTCTGCTAAAAACAATTCTGCATTTTGTTCTTCCTGTAAATTTATTTATTCTGCTAAAAAATTCTGCATTTTGTTCTTCCTAGAAATTTATTTATTCTGCTAAAAACAATTCTGCATTTTGTTCTTCCTGTAAATTTATTTATTCTACTAAAAACAATTCTGCATTTTGTTCTTCCTAGAAATTTATTTATTCTACTAAAAACAATTCTGCATTTTGTTCTTCCTAGAAATTTATTTATTCTACTAAAAACAATTCTGCATTTTGTTCTTCCTGTAAATTTATTTATTCTACTAAAAACAATTCTGCATTTTGTTCTTCCTGTAAATTTATTTATTCTACTAAAACCAATTTTGTTTGATTTAGTGCAGCATCAAATAATAATTTTTTACCATCCTGGTAGATTTCTCCCCCCTGGTACATTCCTGCCCTCATTATCCATGGAGCTGGTTGGTTCTTTCATCCTGGGAAAACTCAGGCACAAATGGAACATCCTGGGCTGATCTCCTTGGGAATGGTAGAAGGGAAAGGGAGACAAAGGAAGGACAGACAGACAGAGGAATTGCTACAGGAATTAATTTCAGAACTGCAACATTTCAGGAAGGAAATCCCCAGCAAAGGAAAAAAATTGGGCACAAAATATCCTGGAAAATTATTAGGAATTTTTGGAAATCCAGCAGGGTTTTTTAGTTAGTGAAAAGTGTTGTGAAAACACAATTACCTCCCCCACTGATGATGGGAATAAAGAGCATTTTTTCCAACGTTCAGGAATTTTCAGAGATCTCACCCAAAAAACCTCAAATTTAAAGCTTAAAGAAATTTAAACCCAGTAGGAAACTCAGTTCATGAGCAGTGAGCAGGAAGATTCAGTGTTTTGGATATATTCAGATCATCCAAACAGGTATTTAAAGACCTGCTCCATGAACAGCAATATCTGCAATCTCTTGGACTCCTGTGCCATTCCCTCTGGGTGGGAAGGGATTTTGAACCCTGCTGAGCACAGACAGAGTGCAGGTGTGAGAACACATCTGTACAAAAATGCAGATTCAGGTCACCAGAACTATTTATATCTAATTCACAAGATTGCTTCATCTGAGGGGGGAAAAAAGTTTTGAGCAGACATCAAAGGGTTTTGGTTTGTTTTTGGTTTTTTTTTTGTTGTTTCAACATTTCAAAGCAAAATTGTTGCTATTTTTTCCTCCCCATGTTTCATTTCAAAGTACTCCTTTCTTAAAGAGTAAAACACGAAGACATTTTGAAGATTTTTGTTTTGTTACAGGAGCTAATGAAAATAGTTTAGACTGACAGAGAACAAGGCAGGAGCTGTCTGAGGCACTTTGGGCTCACCTGGCAAAGCAAGCAGCATGCAGTGAATTATTCCAGAACTTCCCAAGTCAACTGAAATCATTAAATTGGAGAACACACAGCACATCACCTGATAATAATGTAAAATGAGTGAAATACACTCAAATGATCATAAATTATTGCAATGTGTGTCACCTCTGTCCTCAAATTATATTTTAATGAAGTTGTGTTTTAATTTTCTCAGTTTTTCTGGAGTTAATATCAAATAACAGGAATTGATGCAAACACCTGCTGCTCTGTGCTGATATCCAGGTTCTGGTATTAGGCATGAATATTAAAATTATACAGAGATATTAAATATTTACTATGCACCTTTTAGTTGATATGTTAAACACTGTAATACATATTTGCTGTGCATATTTATTTTATACTTTACTACAGGCAATTCACACCAACATCTTTACAGAACAGTGAAGTGTGGAGAGGAACTCTGCATTTTTGAGGTTCCTACTCACTTCTCTGCCTCAGCCACAGTTTGGGAGTTGAAAGTTTCTTTTCCTTCTGTTCCCTTTTCCTTCTGTTCCCTTTCCTTTCCAGATCCTTTCCCCTTTCCAGGTGCCATTTGCTCAGGGCTCTGCTGTTTGTGGGGAAGGAGCTGCCTGCCTGGCTGGCTCCAGCAAAGGCAGCTTGATCTCAGCTGCTGCTCTGAGCCAGAAACTCACCACAAACATCATTCCTTGGAGGCACAACCCCCAGCAATCCCTGCTTTTAACCACACACCACAAAGCCAGGGGTGTTTGGGAATTCTGCCCCTGGGGTCCAGCATGGGAAGGACCTGGAGCAAATGCAGAGGAGGCACCAGGATGATCAGAGGGATGGAGCAAACCCCAGGGTGGTAGGAATGCTCTGGAAACATGAAATGAAATAAAAATCAAGCTTCCAGACTGCACTCCAGGAGAAAAGTGCAGGAAGAGGCTCAAAGTCTGTGAGAGTCAGTCTGATTTGGGAATTAGACCCTAAATAAGGAGCTGGGTTTGGACAGCAGGACCAAGATTCAAACTCAACTTCAGGCACGGAGAGTTCCTCAAAGCTCACTGGGAGAAGCAGCACTCCAAGCCTAAGGGAGGGGAAATGAAACTGAATTTCTCAGCTGCATTTCCACTGAGAAGGAAAATCAGGCCAGCAGGAGACCTCTCCTTTAGGATGAGTTTCCAGAGAGGCACCAACCTCCCCAGGCAAGAGCACAAACCCTGCAGGAGCTCACAATCCCACTCCAAACCAGCATCTCTGCACTTTGATGCTGTTCTGACCCAGCACCTCAACTCACTGGCACGGATTTATTGGAGGATCTCACAGAGACCATTCTGTAAATTGCTGTGGGACCATTTTATGCAGATGACAGAGCTGAAAGCCAAAAAAATAAAGAATTCAAGAGGCTGGATTGTCCAGAGTGCAGCGTGCACACGTGTGTGTACACAGGAACATCACACTTCAGCTCTCTCCCCAATGCTCTGAGAACCAAAATAATTACAGCTCACAACTTTAATTAAAAATATAGGATTGCTGCTTTCCAACCCTTTTCTTTTTAAAATGTTGAGGGAAGAGTGGAGAATCTGGTGTAGTGAACTCTTCTGACTTAGGCAGTTCTGGAAATCTCCAGAATTAATTTGAATTTGTGCTTTTTTTGTGTTTTCTGTAGCTTTCTTCAAGGCTGGTAATGAAAGCCTGGCCCATTTTCCAAAGCTCCAGCTCTGCTGGCCTGGCAGCAAATCTCACTCCTGCAGAAATACAAGGAACTTTGCCTCCTTCAAAACCCACCAGCAAAGCCAGCTGAATTTCTTCCACTCCCAAAACTCAGCCCTTCAAACTTTAAACTCCTCTCAGAGATGCAGGGTGATAGCACAGCTCCTCCAGAAGCCTATTTGGATTTAGGAAATGAATTTCCTTGGGCTGGCCTCAAATCCAGGCCATCCACATTAGGCTTATGGGGAAAGCACAGGATTGTATTCAGCACACAGGTTATTCTTCTTGTGGGAAATGGATTTGTAAAGAATTTTTAAAATTTAATAGAAAGTTTATGTAGCTTTGTATGTTTGTCTGTAAATATTGAGGTGAGGTGTGTTGGTTTAGGAAAGTTATAAAATAGAGATGATATTGTTGAGAGAGATTGAATTAGAAATAAGTTTTAATAAGTTTTAAAATATGGTTTTATGATAAGATTAGATATTTTAGGGAATTAGAATTGTGAAGGAATAAAACCCTTGGATTTTATTTACTTTGAAACAAACCAAGCTTTGCAACATCACAAATATAACCAGAGAAATGTGGGGACTGGGGCTGGGACCAAACCAGGGAGTGAAGCTTTGGACAGCACAGATTTATTTGCAAATTCAAACAACTGTATTGTGGTTTTTTCCCTTTTAAATGTGTTGTTTCCCTCTTGGTTCTGACCAGAGGCATTTCATCTTAAAGAAAAAGGGAAAATACCCATAAATATCACATTTGAAAAATGTAATAAAAATCCATTTGCCACTTTTTCCCCCCAAAAGCAGCAAAGCATTTGCACAGCAATGCCCAGGCCGTGCTTCTCCTCCCCACAGGCTGTGACACTACAGAAACACAAAGAACAGAATAAAAATCAGCCCCTACTTCCATGACATTTCAGCTGAGATGGATTTCTCCAGCTGGGAATACTCAACACCAGTTCTCCTCCCCATCCTGGACATTTCACCCACTGCACCACCCCTCTCCTCTGAGCACAGGAGCAAACACAATTTGCTCTCACAGGGCACTGCCTGCTCCTGAAATGTGAGGAAGCTCGTGGCAAATGGGCAGAATGTTAAGAATAAATAAGAAAAAATGGGGCAGCCAAAATAAATCTCCCACTATGACTTTTCTCATTCATTTCAAATGGGAAGCAGCCTTTGCTGGGCTCCCAGCAATCCAGACACAGCAAATTTGCAAGTTGCAGGGGAAAAAAATGGGTTATCTGCTGTTTGAAATATCAGCTGGAAAGCAAAATGGAAAGACAGAGGCTCCCACAAACAGCCAGCAATTTGAGGGAATTATATCAGCCAGGGGACAGGAGATTTCTGCTGCAGCCATTTAAACAAGAAATTGCTTTAAATTTGCAAGTGAGCCAATGAAACACTGAATTCCACCCTGGTTTTCAGGAAGCTGCTGCTGCACCCCAGCAGGGATTAAATAACACACGTTGTGCTTGATTTTAGAAACAAGTTTAATCTCAGTGCTGCTCTGTGAGTGTCTGAAACTGCCCAGAGCTTCACCTTCCCCAGGTGCTGCTCCCTGCTCTCCCCTTGCCTGCAGCAGATTTTGAATTTTTTTTTTTTTTTTTTTTTTTGCAGCCCTCTGCACTTTCCTCTGAGGCTCCTCAGGTGCTCAGGAGAGTTAAATGAAGAGATAATTCCTGACTGGGGGCCAAAGCTCTCCTGCTGCTCCCCAAGGCACCAGGAGGGTTCAGTGCAAGTGCAGGTGACACATCTGCCCCAGCTGGATTGCAGTGGGAATTCCCTGAGCAAAAGCAGAAGAGATCTCACCTGCCTGAATTCCCTGTGGATTTTCAGGGCACACAGTGATGCAGGCAGCTCCTCCCAGCAGAATTTCATCCTTGCTGGGACAGCACAGAGGGGTTTCCATCACCACTGCAACAACCACAGAGAAGGTGAATTACACAAAGAGAAATTGGACTGGAAGCACTTCCTGAGGTATTTCCAGATTCTCACCTTTAGTTGGTGGCTCAGATGGCAGCACAAATCTCTGGCCTGAGTGAATGTCTTTTCCAAAAGAGGCTTTTAACTCCTTTAATTTTTTCCCATTTTTTCAGGCCAGAGAGGAACTCCAAGAAAATTTCACAACCAAATGTGTCCAAATGAGGTCCCTCAGAGCTGTTTGATTTCAGTAACAAAAGTCCATGAGTTTGTTGAATAATTTCTTATTTGTTCTCCTCCACATTTCACCTCCTAATCAGCATTTTCATTCCCAGCCTGACAAGCTGATTGATTAGTTTTGTTATCTGTCTCAGAGCTTCATCACTGAATTTTCAAGAGAAGTTACAGGGCAAACAAATGCAAAAGATGAAGTGGTTTAAATTAGAAATGTTCAGATTCAAGACCAAATTACAAAACTTCAGCTGTTTCTGTAACTTTAAACCATTATACAGGAGCTGAAGTGCCAGGACTTGTATTTAGTCGAGCACAGCGAGGCCCAAGTGACATCAGAAAGAACCTGTTTGAATTTCCAGAGCACTTCACACCCACATTGAATGCCTGAGCAACTCTGCTCCTCCTTTTTATCTCCAAGAAGAGTTAAATTGAGATACTTATGGCCCAAGAGGGCAAACAGGTGACTGGGAGTGTGGTTCTGTGTTGGTGAGGGGGTCCCCACCTCTCTGGAGAGGGAAGGTGATGTGGCAGGAGTTTGGAACTGCTTCTGCCTGGATCCCCCTGGGCACAGACACATTCCAGGAACTTCACCCATTACCCAGTTAATTTTTTGGTCAAGTCTGTGCCCGGCACCAGCTCCAGTAAATCTTTGTCATGGGAAATGTCCCATCAGCACTGAAGCTTTGCAAAGGGCTCTGGAATGGAGCCTTGTCACTGACAGAGCTTTGCAAACCTCCAGCATGGCAACACCCAAGATTTTCCCATCTCTGCACACGAAAAATTTGCTTTTCTAGGATTTTGGAGACAATGAAATGTTGGGAGCAGCGGTGGTCCCCAGGCACAGGAGATGTCAGCACTGGGAAGGCACAGGGAATTAACGGGTGATGCACTCACAGTCAGGACCCTGGACAGCAGCACCCAGGGAATCCCCGGGAGAAATCGGGCAGGAGGTGGAGCAGGAATGATGGAGAACACCGGCTCTCTGAATGGGAATTAATTCACTTCCAAATACTGCAGGCAGAGCAAGGATCCAAACAGCCTAAACCAAAACTTCATCCACCTCCAGGCCAAGGCTTAAAGCTGGTGAGAAGAGCAAGAGCAGCTCTGTGAAGGGATCCTGGGGGTGAGGCTGGAAGGGGTTGAAGCTTGGACAAACCATTTCCACCAGAAATCCCAGCGAGGCAGAGTTGGATGGTGCTTCAGATTGGCTGAGTCTGTGAAGCCACCCAGATACGGCTTCAAACATTTAATTTTACCAACTCACCACCCCAAAATTTCCCAAAAAACTGCCAGGGAAGGCTGGTCTCACACTCAGCCTTGGGGCTGGACTGGGCTCTCTCCTTCCTCCAAAGCCAGAGGTGATGGTAGCATTAATTCCTGCTATTCCCATACAGATGTTAGCACCAAAATCATTATTTTGGTGCTAAAATGTGTATGGGAATACAGATGTTAGCGCCATAGCTACCAGATGTAGCTATATATAAAGCTAAAATATAAAAATAAAAATATGAAATATAAACATTTAAAATATGAGATAAAAAGAAAATAAATATATATGTTATAGAGAGAGAGATAATAAAACTTAAAATTTAAAAAAATGCATAAAATATTTTAAAAAATTTTAAAAATAAAGCTAAAACTTCATCAAGCTAAGTGAAACAGCTAAAATGCCTTTGGCCAGAAAAAGAGGAAATCAGGTTGTTCAAACAAGGCAGAACCCCTTCAGTATGAGAGTGTTTTCCTACCAAACAAAAAGCACTGACCAGAGGATGCACAAGACAAATGCAAGATGAACTGAACTTCACAGCAGATTTTTCCCTGCATGAATAAAATCTCTGTCCAGTGTTTGCAGTGTTTCACACGAGCTCAGAGCACTCAGACCTAACAAACGAGGTAAGCTCAAAAATAGGTGCCTGTACACTTCCATCTCCTCTCTGGAGCTCTGCTTTTATTAGCAGTGGTTTCCAGAGCTGTGCAGCCAAACAGGGATGGATTTTAGCCAGGGCTGTTCCTCAGGAAGGCAGGCTGCAAATGGCTTAATTTAAATGTCAGGGAGGGAGAGCATTTCACCTGAGCAATATTCAAAGGTTAGGACAATATGTCAGCGGAGATATTTCCTTAACGCCTCTACAATGCCTGTGGAGCCACCCAGAGCTGAGAATCACCAAAAGCAGCTTTAATCAATTGAAAACTCCCTTAGAAGATGGTCATGAAATGCATGAAATTCCTCTGTGAGTTACTCAGCAGAGTGAGGGAATCTGCTGTTGGTGTTGTTGGAAAGAGCTCTTTTGAAACCCCAGCCAACACTCAGGCTCCATGCAAAGCCTCTGCTACAGAAAATTTCTATCTCCAGCATCCATCTTCATGCCTGAACAGTAGCCTTGCATATTTTCCCCTCATTTAGCACACCTGAGGACAATGAGCAGCACAGAAAGGAAGGGAAGCTTTGCAAGTTCAGCCGAGGTGATGAATGCCTCAACTTCACCGCAGCACAGGACACGTCTGACCTGCACCACTGAAAGGGACCATGAGCAGACATGCAAATCTCCCTTAATTACCTCTCTGGGTAAAGAATGGGCAAAAAAGTGGGTGGCAACTGGAGGGAGAAGCAATCAGCCAGTGGAACCACAGAGCAGTGGAAGGGTCAGGTTCTGAGGGCCCGAACGTTGTGGATTACAAGAAATATTCGGCATTAGAATTCCAAGTGGCTGCTTTGTGACAGAGGCTTTAATGAGAATGCAAAAGCAGACAGCAATCTGTCCTCACGACAAAAATCATAATGAGAATGTTGTCCTCTAAGTCTCTTCAGCAGGGAAAAGCTGCCTCTGTGCCAGGACCATGAAGGACTCACTCCTGTGTGCACATTACACAGTTCAGGAAACTCACATGATCCATTGATTTGTCCTTCCCCCATTCCAATGAAAAAAAATGCTGAGAGGTCTGGACTGGCTTCCAGCCACCCTCAGCCACAACTCCTGACTCCCACTGGGTTTGCAGAACATCCCAGCTCTCCAGTGGGCAAGGAGCAATCAGGAAAAATCACAATTAAAGCTGAACAAGCCTGGCTCCACGATGAGACTTTAACCCCCTTGTTAAATCACTCCTGCTAGCGAGACCAGAAGATGGACACAGTTTTATTTTTGCTCAGGAACACTCCAAAACCCCTTGAGGAAGCTCCCAGAGCTCCTCAGCCCCATCCCCTCCCGGGCAGCACAGATGGGCTGTGCAGGGAGCAGGGCTCTGCTGGCTCTGTGCTGCTCCACTGTCACTGAACGGCCACTCCCTGCCCACTGCCCACCCTAAAGTGACTCCTGCAGCTCCAGCAAGCACTGCCAGAGTCCCAGCTGCCAGTTCTGGACTCAACAAGCCTTGTTTGGAACACTCCTGATGGTTTCCACTCCGTGTGAAAAGCAGCATTTTCACCCTTCCCAGCTGATGTCCCTCCAACACGCTCAGGAGAGCAGCAGCTCCCGAGTGGGGAAGTGTCTGACTCTGCTCCTGCCTCCTCTCCTGTGCCTTTCATCAAGGATTTCAGAGCCAGTCTGCCTTTTTCTAAGAAAATAAAATAGATTTTTTTCAGGAGGGGTTCAGTTTGGATTTTTTTTTTGTGGTTTTGTTTGAGGTTTTTTTTAATTTTTTTTCTGTTTTCATTTAAATTTCCTTGTATTTTTAAAATCTATCCCAAACAATTACCATTTTTTGGCAAGAGGCAAATAAATAAGTTGCCTTGCTCCGAGGTGATTACACCTTTAAAGACCCCATCATCAGCACCACAAGCAGATATAACAAGTCCTCCTTTCCATCTTTAGGAATAATCAGGATATCATGGTGTTTTACCGTGGCATTCCCCCTTTTTTCCCCCTCTCTCACTGCCTCCAGCCCCACAGGAAGCAATCATTTCTATGCAAATGCTGGCTAATAGAAATATAACTTCTCCATACCCTGCCTTTCCTTGGGGAAACCAATCTGCTGCCTCTGTTTGGAGAGGCACAGAGAGCACTGAGCTGCAGAATTGATCTGATTTTAACAATTTCTGCATCACTCACACACCCCTGGCTCGCTTCTTGTGCGCTCCTCATTCTGCAGGAGCAGGAATCACCTCCTTTCCACTTCCAGGAATGATGGCAGGTGACTGGTGCAAACCCAGCTCAGGTCAGAAACCACTCAGGAAACCTCTTGGAAAGCTCCTGGCAGCTGGGAGGGAGGAGCACCCAATGGGAAATTGCTCCAAATTCCCTGCTCTCCATGGGCTGAAGCCCTCAGTGACCTTTTTGGGCTAAACCACCAGGGACTGGCCAGCTCACAGGCAGGCAGGAGGTCACCTGGCTTGTCCCCTCCTGCCCAGGAGTGGGCATGTGGCAGATCTGGGTAATTATGAACAGGAATTACCAGCAGAGAGGGTTTCTGTCATCTTCACCCCTCAGCAAAGCACCTGCTGGTGCCTGGAGTAGGGCAAACCCTGCTGCTGCAGCAACATCCCACATTCTGGAAGGCAGGACAGGCTGCCAGCTTTAGGCTCCTAACTCCTATTTTTGTCCCCTTTTGTCCCCTTTTTTCTGTGATCCAAAATGTCCCCCTGGGGTTCTTGCTGTGGGGAGGAAGAGGAGACTCTCCCCACAGTGAGAAACCTTCAGTGCTCCCCCTGAATGCACAAGCCAGGCTGGGCTCATTTCAGCCCAGCTGGAAAAAATCTGCCTTTCTAAGACAGGTTTTAATTCTAAAATAGTTCTGAAAGAATTCTAAGATAATTCTAAAAGAATTCACCTTCCTGGGAAAATGGCAGGGAGGAAATTTATTTGTGAGAGCCTTCGGATGAACACAGAGGGTGCCGAGCTCAGCACACCCTGCAGAGTGTCAGACACTAAAACTGAGCTGCACTTGGCAGCTTTTTCATATTTCTGCTCAAATAGTGAAGGAAAAACAAATAAATAAACAATCTGAGCCCTTTGTGGAAGAACCAATGTCTCAATCACTGTTTGCAGGGTGTCTCAACTGTGATTTTCACATCCTACAGTCACACAGGTGCCTCCATCTCCTCCCATTGTCAAAGCTCAGCAAGAAGCAGCTCCAGGAGTTTTGTCTCTCTAAAAACCACTGGTACTGCAAATCCTCTCAGTGAAAAATTCCTGGCTGGGAGGGTGGGGAGGCCCTGGAATAGAATTCCCAGAGCAGCTGGGGCTGTCCCTGGATCCCTGGCAGTGCCCAAGGCCAGGCTGGACAGGGCTGGGAGCACCTGGCACAGTGGGAGGTGTGAATTGCAAGTCAGAAATTAAAGAGTAAAATCCTTCACCTTTTAAGAGAATGAATACAGGTAGAAAAACAAATCTCTGTCTGAAAAATAAAGTTTTCTTCAAGCAAGAGCTGCCCCCAGCTATTGACACAGGAATTATCATTTCCTATAGTTTCTACATGAAAACTAATAACTGCAAGTTCATAAGTTAACAGATGTCTCCTAAAATAACTCCTAAAGATCTAAAAAACCTCTTTGTATTAAATTTAGCTGATTTTTTTTTTCTTTCTTTTCATCAAAGCCCTTGGTTGTACTTCACCTGAACTTGCTCATCTCTCTCTTCTTCTCTGTGGGGAGTGCAGTGAAACCCAACTCATTGTTTGGGGTTGATGAAGCACCTCAGCCTCCCTCACATCTCCATTAATAACTCAGCCCTACCTCTAACAAAAGATCACATTTTCAAAAGAGAAAACAAAGACAGGGGGGAAAAAAAAAATCAATGCAGAAGTGTCATTATCTGAGGAAATAAATAGGATAAAATCCCTTTTATGCAAATCAAGAAGCAATAAAGTGAAGCAATGCCTGAGTCAGCAGTTGGGAGCCAACTCCCTCCTCCCTCTCTGCCCCCACAGGTGTCCCTTGGATTTTGTTCTTCCTGCCTCCACTGCTTTGCTTTGGCTTCATTTTGGGGTCAGATGTGCTAAGTCAGCAAAATCTTCCACCAGCCTGGAAATTCCACTTTTCCTGCAGCTGGAAAACCACAACCCCCTTATTTTTTGGTGGGGGTGGAAGAGCTGTGATCCCTGCCTGGTGCTGGGATCCCACCCCTCATTCCAGCTGGGAATGTTTGGAAGGGCTGCCAGTGCTCCTTGCCACCCTGGTGGGGATTCAGGACCATCAGCCCAATTAAAATTGTTGCTGTGTTTGTTTTGCCAGGCTCTCCCTTTTATCTGCACCCATAATGATTTTGCCTCATCGCTTCAAGAAGCGTCTGTGGGTGGGAACAGTGAGGGATAGATTCAAATAATGAGGCTCTAAACGACTACAAAAGACTTTACACTGCTGTGAATCATCCATCCCCAGCGCTGCATTATTCAGAAATTAATGCAACCCTATAAATGAATAATGATTTAAATGTACTTTTTAAAATTGTTAATGCTCCAGCACTTCTTCCTTCTCCACATAATCAGAAAATTGATCATGACTACGACCAGACCTATGTTCTTAATTTAGCTGATGTAATGGGGATGTAGGAAAAGCTTTGCAACAACAGTGGGAAAGGAAAGATCTCCAGGAGAATGGAAATGGGTTTCTAACCTTGAGAATTCCCTAGCCAAACTCAGAGGGAATTAACACCAAAAAAAAAAAGCCTGCTGGAAGGCTGTGTGGTCTAGAGAAAACTGAATTACTGCCAAAGCTGAGGGAAAAGATCCAAAATAGACCAGAATATGTGTCAAATGGTCAGGATAAAGGATCACAAGGATAATACGAGTACAGAGGATTTTTTGCTCATTTCCCCACATGACTCTTTTTTTAAAAACCAAGCTGTTGGGGGAATCCTACAGCCAGGAGCTGTGTGAGCAGCAGGAAAAACACAAACTGACTTCCAAGGGTTTGTCTGAGGGTGATTCCCATCTGGATTCCCTGATGAACACAACACAGTGGGATTTAGAGAAGGATCTGTTCTCCAGAGCAGCTGTGGCTGCCCCTGGAGCCCTGGAAGTGTTCAAGGCCAGGCTGGATGAACCTTGGAGCACCCTTGGATAACTGAAGGTGTCCCTGCCCATGGAAGAGGGTGACACCTCAAGATTTTAAGGTCCTTCCCAACCCAAACCTTCCTGGGATTTTAAGATCTCCCTCCTCTCTCTGGGTTTTCATTTTTAGCAATATTGATCCCTTCATCTCTCTTTGGGACCACCTTGATAAAGAGATTCCAAACTGGTGAGGGCAGGGAGTTGACAAAAGCCACAGGGAATGGTTATTGACCCTCCAGGAATCGAGGGTGATGTGACAGCTTTAGGCCTGCCCAGGTAATCTCATTAAAATCAGAATTATTCTGGTTTGAGGAGGGTGGAGGATGAGGGTGAAACTGGAGCTGGGTCTGTGCATTTTTACTGAACACTATCTGAGCAGTACATCAGCTCTTACATGTTTTAAAATAGATAATAAGTAAATTATTCAATGCTTTCCTGTTCAATTCACACTGGGAATTTTTCAGGAGCAGGCCAGAGAGGAGAAATCGTTGTCTTCACACAAAAGCAAGTGAAATGTGACAACTCCCTCCACCAAAAGGCTGTTGAACAAGGTTTTCTTCTGTGCAGCAATAAAAGTATAATGGATGTGTTATTTAGAGTTCCACTCCAAGCAGACACTTCAAAGCCTCTTCAGCCCCAGAAGATGCTGTCAATAAAGGCATCTTCCACCAGGGCTGGTTTACACCTGCAGGTCCCCATTAAATAATCAAATTATTGATGATAAAGGACATGAACGCTGCTGAGGCTACAGCCACAGCTGCCCCCTCATCAAAGCCTTGGAAAAATCACTGCCCTGGAGCTGCAGGATGTCCCAAAGCCTCAGTGAGATTGTGCCACCAAGCCAGCAAAGCCCTGCTCCTTCCAATCCCTTGGACTTGGATCAACTCCCCACTTTCACTCCTGCCATTGGCACTGCTTTTAATGAAGGGATTTTCATTTTTCAAGCTAAGAACGAGCTCAGATGAGCATCAGACTCAGAGGCCCTGAGATTTCAGAGGAGCAGGCAGCTGGCCATGGCTCAAGAGCAGCCCCAAGTTCTTTGTTACGAGACAATCTAGAACTTTTTAATCCAGCAGACAGCTGCCACAGGGTTTACTTTGCTTTTCTAACCCATCACCTTTACTTTACCTCTACAGCACTGCAGATACTTTTATCTGATGGGCTTCTACACACATGGGCTTCTATTCCAGCTGCTAAACTCTCAGCTTATTCCACACAACCACAGCCTTACATCACAAACCCTTCACCATCTCATTTATACAGTTTCCCACTTAAAGCACATTCTCACTACAACTACAGAAATAGAAGTTTAGGATTTTTCTGCCTAATGTCTATGTATTGTATTTTCACATTGTCCTAAGCAGGGAAAGATCTGAAAATCTTTAAAGAGAGGAGGAATAGGGACAGGCTCTATTTTTTTTAGGGGACAAACACCACCTGGAGCCTGGGATGACTTTAAAAGTCCAAGGAGAAGAACTGGAATTTGTGGTAGACACAGGGGCAGAGAGAACCTGCCTGTTAAATATTCCAAAAGGTTATAGAGTGTAAAAGTAACAGGGGCAAAAGGAGAGAGTTTTACAGTTCTGGTCATTAAAGATGTGGTAACTGAGGGGAAACCAGAATTTGGATGGGAAATGTTTTATTGGTCCCAGGGGCAGGTAGCAACTTATTGGGAAGGGATTTACAAATGAAACTAGGAATAGGGGAAGGAAAAATAGGAAAAATTAGGAATACTAGAAGATGGGAAAATGACAGCTAGAGTTTTTAAATTAGGCCAAGAAGATGAAGAAAAATGAACAAGGAAGTTTGGGCTGGGGAAGGAAATAGGGCAGGATGAAATAAGGCTGCAGATGAAACCCCTCAGGGTCTGTGAAGTTTCTGTTTTTCTGATTCCCACCCCCTCCCATTTAACCCTGCTGACAAACTGGGAGCTCCACACCGCCTGCCCACAGGACTCACCAGGATGAAAACATTCCCTGGCTCAGCTCCTCCTCGGCTGAAGGGCTGCAGGGCACTGGGAATGATCCCTCAGGACTGGGAGCAATTTCAGGATAACCCCCAGGACCCTGGCACCCACCCAGCCCTGGTGGCTCCTCCAGCTGGGGAGGGGCAGCTCCTGCTCTGGGTCACATTTAACACTGCCAGGCAGGATTTGACAACATTCAGGCAAACAAATAATGACCAAAGCTGCTCCTTTCTCTGGTAAATGCCAGGAAATATTTCCAAGTCTTAAACCTGACTGCTTGTATTGAGTCAGACACAACCTCTGAAGTTTAATTTAATCATGCCCAGATTAAATTTTTCAAAGGTGGTGAAGAAGAGAGGTTAAATTTTTGATTTTTTATAGCTTTGAAGGCAGAGAAATCTGTGACTCTTAAGAGCTTACCCCCTTCCAAGCTGAAAAATCTTGATCTTAAGATTTTTCCCACTAACAAGAAGAAAAATCTTGATCCCAATGATAAATATTGGCCAGCTAATGAAAAACAAGTGTCTCATCTCAATATTGGAGAGCTTCTTTGGTGTCTCCTCTCTCAGCTGAGACAGATAAACAATACCAAATTCATGGTGCCTGCAATTGTCTGATTCAATCCTGATTTTCTAATTCTAATTCAATTCTGATTCCAATTCAATTTTTTGTGCCTTTTTTTCTCCCCAACAATGATTCTTCATCAATTTTTTTAATTATCTGCAGTGATTTCTGACTCTCCTGAAGGAGCTCACTGACCAGGACAACAGCAAATTCCCACCAATGAATAGGAATTGTGTGGGCTCTACTCCAAAATCCAAATGGAAACTGATTCTTGTGGCATTCAGTAGGAAGGAATTCAGGGAAAACATCCTGAGGAACCTCTTATCTCCCAAATCCAGGTGCTCTCTGCATCCTAAATAAAGGCAGGCCATGAAGGGAAATAGAGGATGTTCCATTTTACACAACTTTAAAGACTCCTAACCCAAAAATACAAAATCTTGCCCTCCTGTGTTCCCAGGGTCAATGGGAATGTGGTTATGATTTTATAAACTCCCAGAGGAAGAGCTGAGCAATTAAACAACAAATCCAACTCACTGATGCCTCCTGGACAGCCACACCAATGGCAGGAACTCTCCTGATCTTCTCCCTGGAAAGGGCCAACCTTAAAATAACTTGGTGCTCCTGGTTTTTATCAATTCCAGCTCTGAAGATCTGATCTCAACATGAGCAGGGAATGCTTCAGCTGAGCCTTGTACCATTAAACAGGGATTTCCAGAGTCATAAATTATTCTCTTTTCAGCGCTCAGGACTGACAAAGGTGCCAGCTTTTCAATTTAATTAGGGAACTGCTCTGTTAGAGATGTGTTTTAGTCAAGTTCTGCTCTCTCAGCTTCACCTCAGGTTTCATCCTTCCCATCTGCCAAACAAACGCTCTCAAGGTGCTCCCTCAGAAATCATCTCATGGAGATAAAACAAATTATCCCACTTTGCATACTTACATTTGTCTTGAGAGATGCCTTCAAATCCTTCTCTGCCTGGCTGGGACACCCACTGCTTTCCTGGCTTTCCTAAAGGAACAGTTTCCCAAAGCAGAGGAATTAAAGGGCACTGACCCCCATCCCCAACCACTTCATCTTCCACCCCAATCCCCCCAATTCTGCCACTACAGAAGGAAAAGCTGGGGAAAAGCTGCTCAAACCAGGAGCAGAGAATCCCATCAGGGAGGGACAAAAAAATTTGTGACACTGAGGGTTGTAAGTAAAAAAAAATCCATAGATAATTTCTATATTAACCACAGGTTTTGACAAGGAAGAGAAATTGTCTTCTCACTGGAAGGATTCTGACATTAAACTTTGATTGTTCTTCTCTGCATTTTTCTCCAGCCACTGGAGAAGTCACTGAAACCTTATGCAAGTTACACTCTTAACTATGGATTTGCTGCCATTGATTTGTAGGAGTGTAACTGAGGGGAAATACATCAACTTGATTAAAATGACCCATTTTTATTGACTTTGTAATGAATTTTCCTGCAGCTGAACAAAAAGCACATTTGTACGACCTGAACTCCTCCCACAGTGCAGAATCAGAAGCAGCAAAATGCACAAAAAACTTTGGATTTAACAAGCTCTGTTCTGATCTCAGCCACAGCTGCAAAAATGATGTTTTTCCTCAATTATTTTTCCCCACTTTGAATGCAGGTATTGCTGCTACAGCAAAATCCACACCGTGCACAATAAAGTAAATTAGAATATTAATGAAAATGATCAACCTTGCAGTTGTGGTTACACCTGGAGAGGGATTTTAGTGAGTTATGAAATAGGCAGGGCCTGGGATTTGAAAAGTGGTGCTTAAGATTAGTTCAAGAATTGAAAAAAAATCAGAACCCCCCCCACCAGTTTTTAATGGAGAATGATGAATTCTGTGTCATGATGTTTTTAAACATCATGATACAGAATTCATAATAGAGAACCCATAACACAGAACTCTGTGAGAGGCTGTAAAGTATTTAAGAACAAGCACACACAAATGGCTTTTCTTTTCTGTGGGAAATTAGATATATTAATTTCATTCTCAGGAACTGGGCTATCACACAATTCCCCATTTCTTGTTTTTCATATTTTTCTTTTCAACTATTTGAGCAGTTTGAGTTTTCTAAATCCTAAAGAGTGGATATTACATTTCCATTATGATTTATTATATTCCTGAATGACACACATTATTCTCCCAAAGACTAAATGAAGTTTTTGTCATGGCTTTGAGTTTTGCCAGGTTATCAGTTATTTCTAGGACCTAGAAATTTTGGTGAAATTCTTCTGGCTGAATTCAATTAGCTGACTGATTATGCAGATATGAGAAATCAATCAAAACCAGAGCTTCTAAAATTCCTCCTGTTGAAGGAATGAATGCAATGACTCAAAAATTACTCAAAGAAAACATCTCCAGCACTGAGGCAGAGCTGGAGGCACAAAGTCCTGGGATGGTTTGGGTTGGAAGAGCTCCATAAAATCCAGGAACTCCTGCCCTGTGAATGCTGGGTAGCTCAGAGAAAAGAGAGGGCACCTAAACTCGTCCCCTATTTCTGTGCCAGGTGACCTCAAACCCTACCCTGCCAATTAAGCATAACTGTTTCCCAGAGGTTTAGAAAATAACAGGTGGTGCAAAAATAAAAGCGTGGTTCTCTGGCCCACATCCTTGATCTGACTGCCACCAATTTGATCTCAGCCATAAACATTTTCCTCCTAATGCTGTTATCCTTCCAGCAGTCTGTGAGATTGCTCTGTGATTGTTTCTTTTTATTCTCACAGGCCTGTGCATTCTACTGAAGAGCCTCCTCTTTATTTCATTTTTTTTTTTTTGATCTTATTCTACAGGATCAGGGTTTATCAAGCTCATAACCACATCCTTGTGCTATTCCCCATCGAAAGGCAGCAGTGAAGGATGCAAAGAGAAACCTGAACTGTTTCAATTTCCCAAAGCCAGGGGGTGAGGTGGAAGAGAAAGCAGGTTTTGAACAATTTTGTCCTAATAACTATTGATCCTACTGGGGGATTTCTGCAGCAAGCAGCACGGAACTGCCAGAATATGCAGCAGGAAGGGATTAGAGGTATCTAAAGAGATACCATAATCTCCACATAAATCAGTTTAATAGTCAATCAAGCACCAGACACAAATCCAGAGCAATCCTGCCTGCAGCAGCTCCGCTGCTCACACAACTCCCTGGATTTTTCTAATGGTGCTTTAATCCTGTGGAGATTTCCCAGGCTGAGCTCAAATGTCTCCCTGCCTCTGCCTCATTAAGCAATTCCAGAGTGAATTAATTACCCTGAGCCCCCAGGCAGGCAGTGAGGCCACCCAAGGTGTGAGCCAGGGCTGCAGGCAGGGCACAGAACCACAGCTCTGATTTCCAGGGTCTGGGGCTGAGCTGGCAGAGCTGCCCTCTCTGGAATGATTCCTTTCAGCCCCACAGCTGGGCAGGTGAAGGGGGAAAAGGGAATATTGAGTGCTCTGACATGATTTTCATGTTCCCAGTCGCTCTCGAGCGTGATGCTGCAATTTCACTGTGCTGCTTCAGGCCCCAGCTCCAGTCCTGCCCCCGGGGTGCAAAAGAGAATCCAGGAGCCCAAATCCTCCTGGAGGGTGATCCACAAAGTTCCTTCTGGGACAGGAGAGGCCTCAGGGAACTTTGCTGGCACTGCACCCCACCCTCAGAACCCAAACCTCAGGGGCAACTGCTGCACCCTCCATCTCTGCACACATTCCTGGTGGAATTCACATTTTTTTTAGCAGAAATGGATGATATTTAAATGAAATTTTACTCCTGGGCTGTAATTTGCATTAATGCTGTCCCTGCACACCTGCACAAAGACTGCACGAGGTGGCCCTCACACAGTGACATCTCTATTTTAAACCCCTCAGCTGCAGCCATCCAATTCTCTTTTCTGTCAAGACTGGAAAGTGGGCAAGAAAAATGATAATAAAGCAATTTTGTCCGGGAGTCCTGACCTCTATTCCAGGTGCTGGCAGAGCTCACACAGCAATTTTTCCACCCAGCTCTCCTCACCTGGATCCAGCCCCTGCTGCCCACCAGGATCTCCACAATCTGGGGGATTGTTCTCTTCACAGCCACTCTTCAACAAGGATATTCTGTGAAAAAACCAAAATATTCTGCCTTTAGCAGGTTCCTGTGCTAATATCTGCGACCCACTGAAAGATTTGACATTCACCACTCCTTCCACCCAAACCATCTCAATCTATACAGAAAACCCAGTTCACTTTTCAATAATTCTCCTGTATTCTGCCAAACCTTTTACGAAACACTGATATCCACAACATTTTTCTCAGCAATTAAGAAAATCTCCAAGAAAAAAAGCTCATTTTTTTTTAAACAGTCTCGTAGAATTAACAGATCCTTTTCCTTTCTTCCTCCCCATCTTGTCATAAATGAATTTGAACAGGCAGAGCTCGTTAAGCATATTTAGTACAAGTACCTGGAGTAGATTTTAATAGTTCCAGCATTCCTAAAATATCTCTTCTGGAAAACACACAGCTAGAGGAACACGTGTGCTGCAGGGATTGTGGGGTTGATTTTTCAAGGAGCCATCACTCCAGATCACCTTTGTTAGGAGGGATCATGGAAACCTTTGGAATTCTGCTCCAGAGGAAGCTCAGACCACATCCCTCTGTGCAAAACCCTCCAGGCCTCCCAAACCTCACACTCCCCTTGCAGAACTGATGGTTTGTTAGTTTTGGAGGAATTATTTGGAGGAAGGATTAGGATTATTCCCACTGTTCAATGCCCTAATTTAGGGCTTAGAGTCAGCCAGGTTTGGGATTTTCAGGATCCTGTGCATGCCCACGTGGCCATGCTGGGTTTACAGCCCTGAATTGTGGAGGGGAATTTGTGCAGCTGGTGTCAGAGCACTGGGAAAGATCCCCAAATCCAACTTCCATGGATTTGAAATGTTCCTCCCTTTCAAAACCATCCTCCAAACTTTCTGTAAATAAAGCCCTTTCCCTTTTCCCCAGGAATGTTTTCCTACGGTTTCCCAGCTCTAATTATGATGAGCAGCATCTTCATGGTCTCCTGCTGCACTGCTTGAAAATATAACCCAAAAAAAGCCCTGTTTTGGAAATTCCTTTGAACTTCCTAAGTCGATGATTTCTTACATAACTGCAATAAAAACCTCTGGGAAAGAACCTGTTAGGAGCACTGTGTCAGCAATTCCAGCTGATTCCAGATGCTCTCTCCCCTTCCCACAGAACCACTGAATGAATCCAAACCCAGGACTGCATCATTCCAGCCCCAGATTTTCCTGGGAGGTTTTTAATCTGACATTAAGGGCTAATTTAGGAGAGGGGTTGAATGAAGGGGATTTTCCAGTGGAGCTGAGTTCAGTTCATCTCAGCACCATCAAACATCTCCCATCAGCAGAGCACAGCTGCCCCCCTGGGAGGTGAAGAGTTAAAAGCTCCAGATTTCCAGATTTCCAGGGGCTGGGAGCAGTTGTGACTATTTGTGACCAGGGAAACCTCCAGGAGCAGCTGCTGGAAGGCAGCAGATTGTCCAATTCAAGATCTCCAACACTGGCTGGATCCTCATTTGTTGGGTTTCATTTCTCTTCCCTTTTCCATTTAATGGTGGCTGGTTTTATTTGTAGGAAACACCCCTGAGTGCTGCAGACTGGCAAAACCTGCATGTCCTCCAGAGATTCCCCATGATCATGGTGGGATTTTAGGGAAAATCAGGGATAAGTCAAGCCAGAGTCATGGACTGAAGTCAAAAAAGAGGCAAATAAGAGAACTCACTGCACACCACAATCTGGGGCCTGCAGATCTGCTCTGCTCAATGCAGCAGAGGAATTCTGCAGCTCCTTCCCCTGGAATCCTTCACCTCCTTCACCAGGAATCCTTCAGCTCCTCTCCCCAGGGATTCTGCAGCTCCTTCCCCAGGAATCCTTCAGCTCCTTCACCAGGAAATCTTCACTTCCTTTCCCCAGGAATTCTTCAGCTCCTTCCTCAGGAATTCTTCACCTCCTTCACCAGGAATCCTTCATCTCCTTCACCAGCAATCCTTCAGCTCCTTCCTCAGGAATTCTTCACCTCCTTCACCAGGAATCCTTCATCTCCTCTCCCCAAGAAATTCTTCACCTCCTTCACAAGGAACTCTTCAGTTCCTCTCCCCACGAATTCTTCACCTCCTTCACCAGGAATCCTTCACTTCCTCTCCCCAGGAATTCTGCAGCTCCTTTCCCCAGGAATTCTTCACCTCTTCTCCCCAGGAATCCTTCAGCTCCTCTCCCCATGAATTCTTCACCTCCTTCACCAGGAACTCTTCAGCTCCTTCAGGAGGAACTCTTCAGCTCCTCTCCCCAGGAATTCTTCAGCTCCTCTCCCCAGGAATCCTTCAGCTCCTCTCCCCAGGAATCCTTCAGCTCCTCTCCCCAGGAATCCTTCCATCTGTGGCACTCCCAGTCCCAGGAGGACAGAATTAGTCACAGGTAGCCCAGTGCCATCTGTTCCCAGGCTGGGAGCGAGCAGCCAGCACAGAGATCCCTTCCCTGGGTGCACTTTGCCTTCTGGAGGAGGCTGCACAGAGGGGAGAGCTGAGCTGCAGCAGCTGGGGAAGGTTCTGCCACCCCCAGTGGGAAACTCTGCTTATTCTGCATTTTCCAGAAGCCCTCACTCATGGTTTTGGTTTTTGGTTGGGTTTTTTGTGGGTTTTTTTTTTTTTTTGTGTTTTTTTTTTTTTTTTTTTTTTTTTTTTTTTTTTTTTTTTTTTTTTGTTTGTTTGATTCTGTTTTGTTTTGCCCAAAAAAACTGGAAACTCAAGGCCAAAAAGGAAGAATTGTTTGGTACCTCCTTTCTTTCTGAGGCTGGTCCCATCAGCTCAGGTTTATTTCAGGTCTGAAAAATTTGGCTTCTACACAAAAAAAATTCATGGTGAATTTGAATGTGGCAAAAATAAAGTTGATTTTTTACTGCCTGGGATCTTCCAGCTGCCCCCAAACACCACTAATAATGCACCAGGAACAATGTGAGCCCACATCTGACACTTCCCAATTCTAGTCCTTGCTTCCACTTTTGTCCTTTTGCAATTTAAGTGGTAGAACCTCACCTTCAGGTAAAGTTATTAATACATAATTCAAGAAATAATCCTACAACACCCATAAAAGCAATTTTTTTTTCATTTCTAGGCAAAGTTATGCAAGAGCAGCAGAACAATAAGGCCAAATTTAAATATTATTGCAAGCAGATAACTGAAAGTAAACAAATAAATCCATAAACATTAACATTTTCATTACTTACATCCTAAACACTGTGATAACAACCAGATAAAAAGCACAGCAGAGATTTCTCCAGCCTTGGCATTAGGAGCTGCAAAAATTGCCACAGTAAGTCAACAGGCAAAGTTTTAATGGCTTAAATATGTAATTAAAAGAGAAAACATCTTTTCACCCAGGAAAACCTGAGCTGATTGGAAACAGAACATCCTGGTTTGAGTCAGCACTCTGGAACCCAAGAGGGAGCTCACACCACTGAAAACCCAAAATTTGGGCTGGTCTGTTTTTTTATTATCTCAAAGTTTTTCCACAGTGGAAAATCTGATTTAATTTGAGCCAAAAGAGAGCAAAATTATCTGTGTAATAGTAGCCCTAAAAAAATCCCAAACACCTTAGGACTATCAGGTGTAGGATGAAACAGAAACTTGAAGTAACACAATTTTTTTGGCAGTTTTACAACATTTTGTGACTAAAATACTGCCCCACTTTCCAGCACTTTTGCAAAGCTGGTGTAACTCCATCCAGTAATTCCTACACCAAAACTTCCAAAAACTCTTGGCTTAGATGAACAATTCTTGTCAGAGGGTTCTCAAATACCTCTGTGGCACTTTATATTTTACCTAACTGGGACATCCCTGGAACTTAACCCAGTGCTGTAATCACAGTGAGGGGCACTCATTACTAAGAAGACACTTTAAATCTTGCTTTTTTCTCCTTTCTTGGCATCTTTTACACTCTCTTTTAGTAGATACCTCAGAATTAAAGCCATCAAATCTCCTTTAAGGTACTGAAGGGAGTGCTTTATTTGGGAAAAACAAGGTAGGACAAGAAAATTAGAGAGGAAAAATAAAGTTTTATGAAGTTTTTCCCTAACTGGCTGATCTTTATGAATGGTTTCTACCATTGCAGCTGATTTTATCATGTCCTGAAAATACCAATTTGGTCATAATTGCATTGTGCTCCAATGACAGAACTGCATTGATCAGGGATGGAATTCAGGCCCACATCAGGGGGTGAGACCAAGAGATAAATTGCTTTACTTATCCAATGTTTAGTGCAATAATTAGTATGGAAAAGATCCCACAGGAAAGCTGTGTCAGCAAGCATCCATCACCTCTCCAGAGCCAGGCCTGAATTTTGGGATGATCTGGAGTTTAACCTCCACCTGCCCCCCTGCAGAAATTCATCTTTTCCCTGGAGAGCAGCAGCTGAGTGCCCAGTTCTACAGTGCTGCTCTCCTAATATTAAAAATATCACTGCAAACATTATTTTTGTATCAGCTCCTTGCCAACCTGGGCTGAGATCCTTCCCCACCATCCCTGCTGGATAATTTTTGGCTGGATCTCTCCCTGCTGTGAAATTTGGTGGTTATTGCTCACTTTGTACCAGATTCTGCTCCTTCCCTTCTTGTTTTGAGCTGTTTCTGGCTCTGCTCTGCCCTGCTGAGGCACACCTGGAATATCACTTTGAATTCCAGGCTCCAGACTTCAGGAAAGACAAGGAGCTGCTGGAGAGGCTCCAGTGGAGACCACAGAGGTGATTTGGGGTCTGGAGCATCTCTGGTGAGGATTGAGCTTGGTTATCCTGGAGGAGGGAAGGCTGAGAGGGAATCCCAGCAATCCATGGGAACATCTCTAAGGAATGGCAAGAAGGTGGTGCCAGGTTCTCTCAGTGGTGTCCAGAAACAGGACAGGGAGCACAGCCATGAATTAAAACACAAGTCCCACCTCATCATCAGGAGGAACCTCCCAGGGAATGTGGCAGAGGGAGGGCCTGGAGTCTCCCTCTGGAGATATCCCCAGAGCCTGGAGACATTTCTGTGTCACCTGCTCCAGGTGGTGCCTTTGGGGCTCCCTAAAAGCAGAGGGCAGGCAGAGGGGAGGGAATAAGAAGCAGTTCTGTGGGTTGAAGCCCTTCAGGTCCACCCAGGGCAGCCCAAGCCCCCCAGGGGCTGCACCCAAAATGCTCCAGGGCTCACGGGTGTCACACTTTGATCCCTTGGGGCCATTTGCACTTTGGGGGTTCATCCTCCAAGCCCAGCTCCAGCCAGTGAAGGCACCGAGCCCCAGTTTGCTGCCCCAGCTCACTTTTGTTCCCATCTCTGGCCCTGGGGCAATGAGGTGTCCTTGATGGCCAGGCTGGAGAGGAATTGTTGTGTCTGCCCAGAATGGGACAGCAGCAGCTGAGCCTGGCTGTGGAGTTCAGAGTCACACACTGAAGAGCTGCAGGGTCACAGACAGGTGGAACAGAAAAGCTCAAATCCTGAGGCACCACAGGTGACCCTGCCTTTGCAGTAGGGTTGGACTGGGTGACCTCCAGAGCTCCCTCCCAACTCAAATTATCCCAAGATTGTGCCCAGTGCCCTCCCTTGAGGATGCTGCATGCCCAGCCCCTCTCTCAGAGCCCTTCCCTGCCAGGGAGAGCCTGGAGCCATGCTCAGGAAAGGGCTGCTGGAAAGGAATGGGCTGCAAAGGCAAGAACCCTGCTGGAAAAGGGTCCAAGAGTAACACCCCTGCACAAAGACTCCTGAAAATGCATCCAGGATTTCCCCTGGTATCCATTCAGCCCCAGACTGTGTTTACCTCGCTGAGATATGGAGCTGATTATTCATCAGCAGGATCTCATCAGGAGCAGGAGTCTCACTTTCCACCCATGAAAACGATCCTAAGATCACATCAACATATTTAATTATTGTTCTGACATCAACCCCCCCTCCCCAGGTAGGTGTAAACACCTTTTTTTTTTTGTTGTTCCACTGAGCCAGCTCGCTGGGTGGCCTCCTCAGAAAATAATGAGGAATAAAGGTGTTCAGAGAGATTTGTGTCAAAAACGACTCATCCATCCAAGAACAGAACAGAACAGCCTCTCTGCACACCTGTAATAAAAGCTGCATGGCTGTTTTGATAGCACTGAGTCCCTAATCAAATAAAAGGGAGCTTGCATCATTAAACAGCAGCATCCTGAGAGGCACTGATAGAACATCTTCACCCCCCGTTCAACCCTCACAGATCCAAACACAGCTTCACACCATATCAAACAGCAGCTCAGCCTGCCCAACACTGAACCTGGAAAAGATCCACGAGCCTGAGAAGAGCCTTCAAAGCCAGGACAAAAATCAATAATTTGTGGAGTTTGACACAGTGGAGGAGCCCTTTCCATGCTAATGACACAACCAACAGACCTGCAGCTCTGCAAAGTCACCCAGGCCCAGCCTAAACCCTTCCCTTAGAGTGATCCAAGATGAACCTGGAGGAGCAGAGCTGTGACACTGCAGGTCTATAAACAAAGGAGGGCTTTGGGAGATTCTGAGGCTTAGAAAGTAGTCAGAGCAGCTCATTAAGGAGCTGAAGCTCGTCAATCTGGAGTGCCCAGACAGCAGAAATTCAGACAGGTGCCCCTGCCCCACAGAGCACACCTGCCTCTCCTGATAACCCTCAAAGCCCACGTTCCAAGTGCTCCCTGCCCTGAGCTGTCTCCCCAATTAACACAATTGAGCTTAAATCCCTCGACCCCGCTCTGGAGGCAGCCAGCTCTGCTGTGCCTACTGCCCAGGGCTCTGACAGTCTCAGTGAAGCAGCAGCTTTACCCCTGTCAGTAAAACCATTCCCCAGCACTCATGCTCTGCCTCAGACCCCTTGCATCCTTCATAGTCACCAAAAACTCTTTTTTTCTGGAGAACTCCCCGCCCTCACTGCATTTGTTGCCTGTTTTTATCCCTCTGACAGCTGCCCTGCCACCTCCCCAGGAGGTGCAGCCCTTGGAAGGTGCATCCAAGGCAGGAAACTCCTTCTGCCCATGCCCCTGTTAGAGCTCAGGAGCACAGAATCATGGAATGATTAAATACAGGTGCTGGTATTGACGAGCTCTGGGGGTCAGGGGTGCTCAGACCCAAATCTGACCCCACATGGTTTGAGCCAAACATGTTTATAACCTGTTGTTATAGAACTTAAATATGAATTATTAAATTTACATTGTTCTATTGTATACATTGATTTTATCCAAGCATGGATTTCTCGTGATCCCCCTCAAACCCCTCACATGTTTTCTCATGATTCTCCTCATAAACAATAATTACATGTAATTACTAAATAATCATCACATCTGACAGTCATGTCATTTATCACATACTGATTTCACAGGTGCACTTTCACATGGCCTAGCAGACACAAGGCCTGACATTCCCCAGGGTTCTCCAAGCCTTTCTCTCTCACTCCCTGAATTTTCTATGATTTTAAAATCTTTTACCACCACTTCCCCTGCACTCCCCTCCCCATGTGTGCCCACACCTGGAGATGGAAACAGAGCCTGCAGATGGAAAAGGGAGCAAATCCTGGGATGGAAACACCTCCTTGTGCTCAGACCAAGAAAAGATCTCATTGTTGTCCTTCCAGATATTTTGAAGAGCTCCAATGTGACCAAGCTCCCAAAATCTCCCACATTTGGGAGAACCAAGCTCATTAAATGCTCAGTGCTGTCACTTACAAACTCCACAACACAGAGTTTTCTGTCTGGACAAGAACATCAGCTCCATGATCTGCCATAAATATTATTTTTTCCCCCATAAAATCTGTGATTTTTTTAATTACACGTTTGCATGCAAATGTAAATTCGTTATTACACCAGCTGTCATCCTAACACTAAAATCAAATAAATAAAGGTGGATTTTTTTACTCTGGAGGGCTGTAAACTGCAGACTTGAAAATATTCTCCATCAATCAGGTAATAAAAACTTTCCTCTTCTACAGCAATTTAGATTTTCTGGGAATGACATTTATTGGTAATTGAGTAAAGCTGCTAAAAAACAAAACAAGGAGTTGTTTTTGATGGATAGCAAGGACCTTTCACTGCCCAGTTATCTGAATCCTGAGTGCAAAAATAACAATACATCACCCGAGCCACAAACTCCCATCAGACATCAAACCAGAATTAAGTCTTCAGCCCAATTTCTAACCTGCTAATCCCATTTATTCCACTCTTTGTTTCCTTCCTTCAGCACCTTCCAGGCCATGAAAGTTCATTATGACCTGCCCTGTGATTACTCCAAGTTTTCTTCATAGGCACTTGAGCTTTTTAAAACCCCAAATAAATTATATGCATCACTCCTCAGTTATCTGCTATTTTGCTGACATCCCAGAGGAAAGAAAAATTTCCTTTTGGGACTGCTGCAATCCATCCTTAGAATATCATGCTCGTTATTATCTTTATCTCTATAGTTAATTTTCAGTTAATTTACTAAATACTGAGGTGAGAGCCATTGGCTCAGAACTCCTGAGCTCCACCAGAATGCTCTAAAAATACAGAAATCATCATTTTCCCTCTAGTTTTCCAGATTTTAACAAAATATTTTAAAGTAAAAAGTATTTAAATAAAATATTTTCACTTCAGAAGTTTTGGAGATCCTTTGTGAGGGAATTGCCTCCATTTCAGAGAATCCACTTCAATAATTCCCCCAGCTGTCCTCTGTGCCTTTAATCTACAGAATCCCTCGGTGTGCCACCAGCTCAGAGCTCAGATTCCTGGGAAGGAATGTGATTCTGACACCATGATGGGAAATAGATTATCTGCATCTTTAATCAATAGTTTAAATGCATATGGAGTGTTGAAACATGGTGTTTACTGCACTGTCCCTTGTGGAGTATAATTATGTTTTCTATACATGAAAGCAATTTAATTTGTTTGCATCAAGAGAGACACTCGTGTAATATTCAAAATAATAATGATGTGCACAATGATCCAGGCAGGATTTAATTTTTTTGAACAATTCTGTACTAAACAACACAACCCTTTATTGCTTTAGCAGCCTATCTGCAGTCAGCATTAAAAAAGAGAATCAGAAGTGAGCCCAAGCAGAAATGAGAGATGGTTTGATTAAACCCTGTGTTGTTCCACTCTTCCTCTGGACTCAATCTGCTCATTTCAGTGGGACAGAATAAATCAAAGTGACAAATTAACTTTGTGTCTGCCCCGTGCTCCAAGCACAGCATTTGAACTCCTCCTGACCTCAAAGTGCATCTTTAAAGAGGGAACTGATTGTTCTGCACCAAACCCTGACCCACTGTGCTGATCTGTGGTTGTTTTATAGCAGTGGTACCTTTGGGCTGGGTGCAAGGGACAAGGGAATCAAACACCAGAGATCCAACTTCCACTTGAACTCATGGACTCTGAGGTTCCGAGCCTCAGATCTGCAGCAAAACTCTGACAGAATCCAAGAATTCCAGAATATCCTCAGTAGGAAGGGCCCCCCAAGGATCATCCAGCCCAAATCCTGGCCCTGCACAGACACCCCAACAATCCCACCCTGTTCAACATTCCTGGAGCTCCGGCAGCCTCGGGGCTGTGTCCATTCCCTGGGGAGCCTGGGAATTGACCAACATCCTCTGGGCAAGAACTTTTTCCTGATCTCCACCCAAACCTTCCCTGCTGGATGGCTGGAATGGGGTTAAACAATGGCTGGGGTTGTTTTTTAATCATCTTCTGATGCCTTGTGCAGGCTGGGCAGAGTCCCAGAATAAAGCAGGGATTGATTCCAAGGATCTCCTCCATGGACCCACCTTGGGCAGCACCAGAGCCCAGCCAGGGCTGCCCCCAAGATGACCCAAAATGGCCCCAAAATGCACCAGCGCTCCCGGGGTCTCTCCCTGGGATCAGCTCTGCTCCATTCCCACCTTGCAGTTCATTGTCCCAGCCCAGCTTTAGCCCAGGCACTCCCACCCTGCTTGTTTTTCTCTCTCCAGCCCACGGGGTTTGTGCTCCTGGGCTGGGATTGGGCTCATTTGTCCTTGGTGCCCAGCTGGAGCAGGAATTGTTTTGTCTCCCTGCTCTGGGCACAGAGCTCACCATCCCATAATACGGAGCTCAGACCCTCACACTAAAGCAGCACAGAACCTGAAACACAGAAAAGCCAAACCTGAAGCATCATGTCCCCCCCATGAAGGCTGGACTGTTAAATTCTGTCAATTCTGTAGATCAATTATAAATAAAGAATCAAACATCCTGTGTTCACGTAATTGCCAAGAAAAGCAGAATTCAGGGCTGAGCTCTCCTCCCCTGTCCCTCTCCTCAGTGCCCCTGCTGCAGGACAGGCACTGCTTCCATCCCCCCTTCCCATCCCTGCAGTCAGGTATGGAAAACCAAAGGCTGACAGCAGCCCCTGTCTTTGTGGAATTTTGGTGTCAGAGCTCGAACAGGAGCCAGTGATCAGTTTTGACGTGCGATGCAAATCTCAAGTTAAAAATATCGTTTTCCCTCAAAGTTAATTATGAATCATTAGGAAGACTGAAATAAAATCTTCTACCACGTTCCCCACAGCTTTTCTGAGCAAATCTGGAACACACAGATCACTTTGGAGGGCTGCTCCAAGGTAGCAGACACTTGGTAACTTTGGGGTTTATTTAAAACTGCCTCACATCTAAATCGTGTGGTTTTGTTGTTGCATCTGGAAGTGCTGCAATTAACAGATAAAATCACCTCAGATATAAAACTGGAGTGCATTGAGGGGCACAGGTACAGGGACAGACACTCATGAGTGCTGAAATGTTCAAAAGCACTGCTCAGTTACCACGAACCAAAGGAGAAACAGGAACACTGAGTATTTCTGCCCAGAGAGCAGCCCCTGGTAAATTTAAATTCAACAGATTTCTAAGCTCCATTCTCTCCTTGGGCTGGAGAGGCACTCACCAATATTGCTGAAGCTGCAGAAATTCCATTATTTCATTTTCACATCCAGATTACTGTTCCCTTCTCCTGCCTTTCAAGTCACTGCAGAAAGAAAGGTGACCCAACACAACCAGAGGCTGTTTTGGTGGTGAATTTTGAAAGGCAGAGCAGAAGAAGGCAGAAATAGCAATTCTTCCCTCTTTTCCTGGCTCTACTCTTGAGGAACCCTTCTGCCCTCAAGCCCAGCCCTAAAGCTTGAACATTTCAGTGAAATCTCACTGTGGGTGGCAGGAGGGGCTGAGAGAACAAGGGGAAGAGAAGTCAGAGGGATCTGAGCTGCCAGAAGAGCTGATCTGTGTCAGGATCACACCTGGGACATCCTGAGCCACAAACACCAGAGCCAGAGGAGCTCCAGGGATCAGAGGCAGGTCAGTAATTCAGGGCTGGATGGTGGTGGCTGCCCCAAAGCCCAGCTGAGTCCAAGCCCTTCCCTCGTGAGTTCACTGGACCATAAATTTAAAAATAAATATAAAGAATAACATATTTATGGTTCAGGTGCAGGCCTGCAGATTGCACCAATCCCACATTTCAGGTGAATGCAATGGGGGTGCAATTTGAGCAGTTCCAGAGAGCTGGGAGCTCACATCTGCTGAGACACACTAAAAAGCTGATTTTCACAGAATCATGGAATTCTGGAGGGCTTGGGGTTGAAGGAACCTTAGAGATCATCACCACCATGGGACACCTCCCACCTTCCCAGGCTGCTCCAGTGTCCAGCCTGGCCTTGGACACTTCAGGGATGAGGCAGCCACAGCTGGTCCATTCCAAATCAAACAAACTCCTGTTTTCCAGCATTTTCCTTCTTTCCTCACAGGATCAGAATTGTAATTGCCTATTTTTTTTTTTTTTGCTACTTCTCTTTCCCACTGTCATTTCACATTTAGTATTTTCTAAGAAATAGTTTGTCTTTATTTAAATGGAAATTACCTGCCTCAAAAAGCAGCTTCAGGGTGAGTTAAATCTGCTGTATCTCCAGCAAAATTAAGATAATTCCATCTGCATTGTTGCACCTATATGTTTTTCCTTGACACTGTGGTCAAGTGCAGTTCTATTTAAAATAAGAAACCTCAAGCCTTGGCTGCCATGCCAAGTCCTGGGAATACAAGAGTGGCCTGAAAGAGGAAACTGGATTTTACAGAAATTTCCCTTTATCTTGTTCTGACACCACCTTTTCCTCTGGAGTAAATTACCTGCAAAGATTGTAGTAAAGAATTTCTGGGCACTGCATTGAAGAATAATAATGGCAATTTCATAGTGATTTCACAGGATTAACCACACCACACAAGAAAACCACCCCAGCAAAATCCAATTTGTTACCTTTCCAACACTGAGTTTCCCCTCTCTTTGGCTGGCAATTAGTTATTACAAAAGTTTAATCAAAGACTCAGTTTCTTTAAAAGCAGCACAGTCAGATTAAGATTTAACCAATAATTAAGTAAATTGGACTTGGCTCAGTACACAGGAAACTGAGGATAATTCATAAACATTATCCATTAGCAACTTGTAAATTCACACAGTGCTGGAGATATTTTTTAGAACTGATAATATTTAAACATGCCATGAGAAAAGAAAAGTGATTAGCAAGTCCATTAGAATGAGAAATTGTTTTACCTGCCTGCAGAGAGGGAAGCTGCTGTTCAAATAAGGGGATACTGACCTGAAAGAGAGAAGTGTAAACGGGGAAAACATTCCAAAATCCCGGCAGGAAAGGATGATGCAGAAGCTTTCCAAAAGAAGAAAACACATCATGGATACAGTGAGAAGGGAAAAGAGAAACCCCTAAAAAACCCAGGGAAACTAAAGACAGATTTGGGCCTTGCAGATTGTACAGAGAGAATAATAAGACTGGAAGGAATATTTTAAATAAAAATGATGCAGAGAACGCTCAGCAATGTCTGGATGATGGCAGCACCAACCTTTGCAAAGAGGGTCAGCAGCCACAAAATAAAGAATGCTCTCAAGTGCTGTTCAGTCAATCCCAGCCCTGCTCTGCCCAAAATCTGAGGTGGAACTTGGAAATCTGTGAGAGTTTGACCAGAAGGAATGAGAGGTGGAAACACAGAGTGGCTGCTGGGGGGGTTCAGCCAGGAAAGGTGACAGTCTGAGCTGCTGCCCCGTCCTCAGGTGAAGGAACCTGGAATTCAGAAGGGAAGTGTGGGACCTGCAAAGCTCTCCTGAAGATGGACACTGGCACAGGTCCTACCAGCTCAGCGAGTCCAACACTGACAATGTTTGGATGGAAAGCAGAGAAGCAGAGGTGGGAGATTGCCCAGAGCAGCTCTGGCAGCCCCTGGTACCCTGAAGTGCCCAAGGCCAGGCTGGACAGGGCTTGGAGCACCTGGCACAGTGGGAAGTGTCCCTGCCCATGAAAAGAAATAATCTCCAACCCATTCTGTGATTCCCAGAGCTGCAACTTCTCCCACTTCTCCTCTTTTATTTTACACTGCGAACCAGTGGCTGGAGCAGCACTGAGGAAGCAGAGAGCTCAGTTCCAAGACTTCCTCAGCCACAGGAAGTCAGAAGGATTATGCCCCAAAACCCCAAAGTCTCCACAAACCACTGAATCCCATCCCCAGGTCCCAACCACGAGGTGTTTGGAGTATAAATTGGGACTGATCCCTTCTGGGGCCAGCAATTTTGGACTAGAACCCTCCAGTGCCACCTTAGCTCTGCTTTAGGGGTCAGGTTTCTCTGCTGACTGGAAATCACTGAGCTGTGCTCCACAGAACGCTCACCCCACCCCTGAGGAGTGGCCCTCCGTGGATAAACCCCAGAAATATTGCACTGCCATCTCCATGAGGTGTTTGGTGTGCTCTCCCTTTGCTGCTCCTGCACTCAGAGCTGAGTTGGGTGTCTGCCTGCTCAATTATGAAAGCAGGCTGATCATCGTGGAGCTCTGCTATTTCCGTGCAGTTCATCCCCATTTCCTCTTTGATTTCTCCTCTTTCTTCAGTAGATTGGTTTTCAGCTGAACCAGCCTGAGTTGTCACTTGGAGTTTGGCTGCCACACCTTTGATTCGTGTGATAAAACAGCAAATGCAGCCAGCAGCATCAGGAACTGTCTGTGGAAATGCTGATTTACTATTGCATTGCTTTGTTCTGAAAAAGATACTGAAATAATGAATCTGTGGCACAGAAAAATATCCCCGGACTGGATTTGCAAAATATCAAAGCTTGGTTCACAACACAGTGAAAGAATTTTCATCTTCAAGTGCATGGGCACACAGGGTGTCTTTAAAAAGAGTTAAATTCCAAGTTACTGCTGGCCACAGTCTAATAAATGATGGGATGTTGTTCCCTGTTCTTCCCTGGATAAATACTTTGCAAAGAACTGAGCACTGCAAACCAAATTCCTGCATCTGCCACTAAAACCACGGACTGAATTTTGGGCATTTGGTAAAGTTATAAAAATAGCAAATTTCATCAGCATGCCTACTATGTGTTATGATCATCTGTTTAAACATAAAAAATAGAATTTACTACTCATCCTCAATGCATGAGAGTTCCAGGACTATATTTAAGCCTGCACACATCAAACTTTAACAGCAGTGAGACAAAAATGAATTGTGCTGTGGCACAAAGTCACACCTCACTGTCCCTTCACTGATTAGCCATTCAGTCTAAGGGTAAAATTAATTAAGATGGCATTAGATACACAGCAAATACATGAAAAAATAAGTGGCCTGAGCAGATTTCATTAAGTTCTAATGTGGTTTAAAATTGCTTTAATAGGTAAGTTCATGACACAGCACTTCTAGTGCTGCTGAAAGGTCAAGGAGAGAAACCCAGCCAGGAGTCCACAATTTGAGTTTTGGGGCTTGCTGCAGTTTGGATGCTGATTTTCTTCAGATTTTTATGACACTGGCTATTCCTTCATTTCAGGTGGAGTGCACAGGTAGGATTTCATATCAGGATTCGCCAGGAAAGGGAATATTCCCTTAAATAAGGAAATTGTCCTGGTTAGTGGGAGGATTCCAGGTCCACGCAGCAGCAAACACTGAAGAGAGAGGGAAAGCCTCCAGGGTGAGTCCATGTCCTGCGCAGCAACAAAAGGGACACTGGAAGGTGACACTGGAACACCTCAAAGGTGCTCCACACAACACCAAGAGTCTTTTCCCAGGGATTTCCTCTTTGCCTTGGAATCACAAGTAGGCACTTTGACTTTTCCAGGCAGAAAACAACTTACTGAAATATCAGAGCTGCTCAAATGCCACTCTGATGGTTTGAGGGCTATTTGACACAAAAATTCAACTGCTGGGTGTAAGAACCCAGACTGGTGGTGACAGTGACATCAGCACCTGCACATCTCATCTCTTGCCACTGGAATCCATAAAAAGCGGGGAGATAAACGCTTTATCAGCTAACAGACTCCTGGCTTTAAAGCCTTCTTACACTGCTATAAAAACCTCCACAAATATTTGCTAACAACAGTCTGCACCCACGGGATCCCGTGTTTACACAGTGTACTGGGTGATCACTGGGGCACACGGGGTGGGTTTTTATGTTGTGGGGTTTTTTTGTTGCTCTACAGCAATAAAACACCGAGTGTCCCTTAGTGTGGGCATTTTCCAAGGAAATCTTTCCTGTTCCACAGCACCACCAAACAGCTCTCTCATTTTACTCTCATTTTACAGGGTATTACAGCTTGTGGGGCACCAGCAGAGGGGAAAAAAAGAACAAAGTATCCCCATAAAATAAGATTGCCAAAGGATGCCAAAAAAGCCATTTTCTCCTAAATCATCACTCAAGTGACTCTGGGACTCCAGAATTTACACAGCCCAAATCTGGCTCTACACAAGCATTAAAAACCAAGTTGCAATCACTTGGAAAAGCAGGAAAGTTTGGGGTTTTCTGAAGTTTCCAACTTGAGCAGCAGTGAGTCAGAGCTGCAGAGAGGGACAGGGACACCGAGAGTGGCAGGGGCAGCACAGGGGGGAGGCGAGCACAAAGCGCCCTGGCACACGTGGGAGCTCAGCCTTTGATGGCAAACAAACTCATTCTGAGGCTCCTCTCCTCCCTGCCAGCCCCTCGGACTGCCTGGAGCTCAGGGAGCTTGAAAGGCTGACTGCAGCCTGAGCTGCCAAGGAATTTTGGGAGGAGGCTGGGATTGTTCCCAATACCCCCAGGAACGGCAGCGTTCCCACTGCCGAGCCTTTGATCAACTTGTTGCCTGAACTTGGGGTGATTTGTCATTGATTTGTCATTGATTTGTCATTCCTTTCCTGCCTGGAGATGCAGGAATCTCAGAGACAGAGCGAGTTAGCAGCTTGTCAAAACTGTGACTGGGGAACAAAGGAGTCTGCAGTGCCTGGAAGAGGCTTTTTCCTTGGCAGCTCTGCTGCAGCTGGGTGACTCTGGAGGTGTCCTGGTCCCTTCAGTTCCTTCCTTCCATGTGAAAAAGGGACAGGGACAGTCCTGGATGGAGCAAGGCAGCCCAGGGATGCACTCAGGGTTCTGCTTCAGGGGTGAAACTTTAACCCATGCTATCCCTGTGATTCACTTTCTGCAGTCACAAGTGTGCCCAACAATAAAGAAAATCAACCACAGCAGAAAAATACACCTAAACCTACAAAAATGACATGGAAAAAATTCTTGGGAAGCAAAACCAGCTGGAGAGCATCCGTGGCTGTGAGAAGAAGCTGGGAACCAATGTCATGAAGCTGAAGCAGAAGCTGGAAATGGTGGAACACTGATAGGGAAGGGCCAGAGAATGAAACTTTTCACCATCTGCTTTAAAAATACCTTTGGGGTAGAACCACAGCACCTTTCCTGAAGTTCAGAAAGCTCAGTAATGCACAGCAGTTAACTCTGGAATCTTCGAATCCAACCTGGAATGGAGCTGCCAGAATCCTTCTTTACCCAAACTTTGAACCATTCCTCTGTTGTCTCTGCTTTGTGTTTTATGTCGCAGGGTGGATCCTAACAATGGGAAAAATTACCCCAAATAAATTCACTGTGCAGTCAGGTACCTGCTATTTTGTCAAGAAACAAGTGGTTTAGTCTGTTCACGAGATGATGACTCAATTTTCTCTTCAAAAAGCAATTGAAGTTGCCAAGCACAGCTATTAAATAGAGGCATCATAAAAGAGGGAGGTCAAAACAAGCTCCTTCCCAAGGCTTCCAGCAAGTTCTTTATGGCCATTGACTTTTCATGCCTCTTCAAGAGCCAGGAATGTTCTGGATTAGTAAAGAGAGGGAATGTTTTGTCAACAGAGGAAAGAGATAAACAGCAGAGAAGGTAATTCTGTAATTATCAGTCTGACAATGAGCCCAGGCCAAGGAACGGAACGACCGAGGCAGAGCTCATTAAGCACAGAACTTTAAAAAAGTGTAATTAATGCCAATCAAAGTCAGGTTTATAAAGATTAGATCATTGCCCAGCTAATGAGGTTTCTCTCTGTAAGATTAAGGATTGATTGATGAAAGGTGAATAAATAAGAAACATTTAGTTTGGGTCCTGGATGGTTCCTTTGAAAACGTTGGGGACGAATGTGGTAAAGGCTGGCAGGAGCTGGGCTGTGTCCCCAGCTCAACACCAAACTAAACCAAACCAAAACCAAAACCAGATGGAACAACCTTGGTGCAGTTATCAACTTAAAATTACCAGATTTTAGCTTCCTTTTCGTTGAAAATGATGAAATAAAAATGCACCAAGCTATTCTATCAGAAGTGGAGAGAGACAGAGTAGAAAGTACCACATTCCACATACCAAGTACCATACTCTCCACATTATTTTAGGCAGGATAGTAGAAAACAGCCTGAGCATTTTGGGCTGGGATTGTCCAGGGTTGGTGTCTGAGGGGTTTTTGGGGGTCATCAACCTCACACAAGGCAGAACCAACCAAGCAGAGGAAAGGAAATGCACGGGCACATTCCTAACCTGGGGAAAGGCAGTTTATCAAACCCCAACAAACTGATCTATTCCCATCTCCCCTTCTTTAGGATCCCCCCAGTTCATCTCCAAGCCTGTCCCAGTCTGAGGATGTATCCACACGATCACCTGATAAACTCTGGCCGTGTGTTTATTTTTAAATTGTTCATCCTTCAGTGCACTCACTGCACTTCATCCTCACAGGTGTGAAACACTTGGGTGCTTTTTATTCCTCACACGTCACTCCAGAGCTTCTCTGTGCTGTTGCCACCCTTCTCTTTTCCCCACAGATCCCGTTTTTCCAACCAGTTCCATCAGCATCCTCTCATTTTTCTCCTGAGGGCCAGAGAAAACATCAAATGAGAGCAGTTCTGAGATTGATTCTTCAGAAATTCCACGTTTGAGTCGCAGAGCTCCTTGCAGAGCAAATCAAAACAAACTTAAAAGCCTCCCAGAAACCACAGGGTGAACAAGACTGAAAATGCATTATTCAGGCCAGCTGAAAGAAATAACATCCAGTTTTTGGACAATGGGATAAAAAAATAGACTTCAAACTGAAGGTATTTTTTAAAACAGTGACCAGAATTGATCACAACGCCTCAGTGATTACTTAAAGCAGGAAATAATCTAATCCAGGCTCTGTTTTCTGAATGGTTAAATGAATTTGAAACATAAAACTAAAGCCATGGCTGCTGGATTTCATGGTAACAATAGGGGTCTTTCCATGTCCTTCTGGCAGGTCTTTGGGGCTGAAAGTACCACCTGTAGCTCCTGCCTTGATTTCACAACTGCTCAGATCATTCAGATGGAAATAGATTTTCGTAAAACTCTTCTTGCAGGAAAAACATTCATTTCAGCCTTATTTTGTTCCCCCCCCCCCATTTGTCATAGGAAGTTTATCCTGTAAATCCCATCTTTTTCCCACATCAGAACCCTTATTTAGAATCATAAAATTATGGAATCATAAATTTTTATGGAATCATAAAACTGCAGAATCATTCAGCCCAACCTTTAAGACATATTTGTATATATTCATCTACATTTGTATATAAACACAAGGTTTAACAGGGAAGACACAAATATTTACCATGAGCTGTAAAAGCTGCTATAAAATCCTACAAAAATCATCATAAGAACTTTAGAAATGCTGGATCTGGGATTATTTTTTTGAAATTGAAATTATTGAGCTCGATTTTTTTTTCCTTTTATTCAAATTACAGAAGCTAAAGAGAAGAACACACTTCTTGTTTTGTTTCACTTACAACAAATAAAGTCCTAAACGTGGAAGGCAAACAACCTTTTCCCTCAGAATAAAAAATGAGGTCACTAATATTTAAAAATAGGAGTTTTCCCACAGGTTTTTACCCATGGTGGCTTAACCCTAAATTTGGGTGGAATTTGCCATCTGTTTCCTCTTGCATCACAGCCTGAGTCAAACTTCCGGGGCTTTCTTTTGGCAGATGATGCAGAAAAAAATCAGATAAAAATAAAAAAAAACAATCTCTGAATGGAGGCTGCCAACAATGCCTTTGACTTGTGCTCTCTGCCAGGGATAAATCATATTTATAAACCATGTGTTATGCAAGGTGCCACCCGTTTTTATTCCCATTCTGCTGACTCAGAGAGCTTCTGACAGAGCCACCAGCCCAACCCCAGCTGAAGGCAGCATTTCCTCCCAGCCATGGCAACTGGAGAGTGGGAATAATTTGGAGAAAAATGAACTTTTTCTGTGTTTTTAATCTCTGGAGGAGCTTCTGATGGAGCTGCAGAGTGTGAGCCCTGCTCTGGAGCTGCCTCAGCAGGGCAGAGCTGTCACCACGTCAGGGTGGTCCTGAGCTGCCTCTGCCTGCCTGAGCATCCCAAAAATCCCCCCCCAAAAAAATCTCAGAGCTTCAATTCCTGCATGGATGAGGCTCCCTGGGGGCTCTGGGCTGATTTCAGGTAAGAAACACTCACCACAGCTTCTTTCTGAATTTTAGGCACTCACATCACTCCCTTCCTGAGTGAGCACCAACCCCACCCTGCAGCATCCAAAGCCTAAATCTGGGAGCCTAATTAAATAATTCTGTTCATTAAAAAACACTCTACAATTATTTTAAATCCATAAAATAGCCTCTTATAGGCACCTCAACACCTGCCCAGGCACACTGCCCAGGGTTCCTTCTCCTGTTAGAAAGGCACTCATTAGTATTTAGAAACTGATCCTTCCTGCCTTCACTGCTGGCCTTAAAACTGATCAAGGGAAGACACAAAAAATCTGAATTTTATTTTGAAGTAAAAAGGTCTTAGAAGCTCGTATACAAAAGCTATAAAAATCCCTAATTAAAACCCCAGAGAGCCCAGAGATCTCTAAAAAGCACTTATCTTCTCAGAAGGCAGAGCTTTGTTCCCAGTCTATCTGTGCTCATAAACTGAAAATAGGTGCACCCACTTCTGGCTGGATAAATTATTGTCTAATATCCCATGCAACATGGACAGATTCATCTCATTACAAAGGGATTTTTTGGGTTTTTTTTTTTTTCATTTTTAAGAATCATTTCCTGGCTCTCCAAAGAGAAATTTTTAATGTTACCTCCTTTAAAAAAATAAATATTTCCTGGATGCAAGAGATGCTTCATGGTGGCAAAAGCTATCGATATTTTTTTTTCCATCTGTTTACCACACTTGCTTTGAAACCAAATTAGTTGAAAATTCAATAAATAAACTTGCAGGTGAGAAAATCAAAGCAAAAAGAGAACTGCTTTAAACAAAGGGGAAAACCACAGGCTCCTGTTTGCTGTGGAGATGCAAATCTCCTCCTACATCACAAGGACTTTTTGAACTCCATTTCTAAGGATGCTGGTGGGAAGTCAGCTCATTTCTCCCGTGTATTAAAGAGAATAATTCATTTTCCACAAGAAAATAAAAAAAAGAATTAGGAGCGCATATGCAAATATCATTTCCAAATAAACCCATTCTATTCAAATTCTCATTGGTGAAGGAGGGAAATGTTGTGTAGCAGGCAGTCAGCAGCTTTTGTACCAGCAAAATGCAGAATGACAGGGTCCAAATGATCCCTGCTCCATTCCACTCTGCCTTTTCTAGGATGGCAGCACAACAAAATCAGGTATTTTTCTCAAATATGTCTCTTTTGCCATTATTTCATTTACTGGCATGTCAGGCTACACTGATTTCCTCATCTCTTTTGTTTCTTCAGGATTTTAGAACCAGCTGAATGAATTTATTTCTGCCAGACCCTGCCAGCTTCCTTTGCACTCCATTCCTCCAAAGGCCACTAGGAAATGAATACAAACTATGAGCTCCCAGCTCAGCTGTGAACTAAAGAAGAAAATGAAAATATTCATGAACTGAGACCTTTCTGTGGCACTTTTTGTTGGGGTTTGGGGTTTTTTCTGCTGTAAGTGTAGAAATGCTGCTTGGCAACTCATCCCCATTCCTGGAGGTTTCCAAAACTCAGCCAGCCAAGGACCTGAGCTTGGGATGGTCCAGGAAGTGTTCATGGACTCAGCATTCCCATCATCTGTCTCTGTTTAGACCACTGCACCATGATTAGTACAAAACCCGAATAAAATCTGAATTTCTGGATTGGTGCAGGAACGGCGAGAACGGCAGGGCTCAGCTGAACAATCCAAATGAAGACTCAGCCCTTCCTGACTGAATCCTGAGAGAGATGTTCAAGTTAAATTTCATCACTTCATTTCCAAGCCCACGTCCCCCAGCAGCTCTTGGGTCACTGCTGATTTTCTCAGTGCCTCAGGCACAGGCTGTCCCATTCCCAACCTCGTTCCCAAACTGGGAAAATGCTTCCTGCAGATGGCAACGGGAGGCCTGGATTACAGGAAATTATTTACAATAAAAAATAATTATCAAAAAAATCGCACCAACCCAGGTTTTTAATGCTTTGCCTAATTTACCTTCCAAACAGCAGCCTGGCTATGTTTATATTTCAGGTCTGGAGGGGGGAAAGAAAAAAAATAATAAAGAAAAAAAGGTCAATTCAAGATCTGTGTTGACTGCAATATTCCAGCATTTCCCTTGATAATATCTGCTGGAATTGTTTGTTCTGAGGGGAGCCAGCACGAATATCCAGGATGAATATCCAGAAGGAATATCCAGGATGAATATCCAGGATGAATACCCAGCATGAATATCCAGGATAAATATCCAACAGATATCCAAGGTGAATATCCAAAACGAATATTCAGAAGGGATATCCAGGATAAATATCCAGGATGAATATCCAGGATAAATATCCACCAGGAATATCCAGGATGAATATCCAAGAGGAATATTCAGAAGGGATATCCAGGATAAATATCCAGGATGAATATCCACCAGGAATATCCAGGATGAATATCGAGCAGGAATATCCAGGGTGAACATCCACCAGGAATATCCAGGATTAATATGCAGATGGAATATCCAGAAGGAATATCCAGAATAAATATCCAGCAGGAATATCCAGGATGAATATTCACCAGGAATATCCAGGATGAATACCCACCAGGAATATCCAGGATGAATATCCAGGATGAATATCCAGCAGGAATATCCAGGATGAATATCCAGGATGAATATCCAGCAGGAATATCCAGGATGAATACCCAGCAGGAACATCCAGCAGGAATATCCAGGATGAATATCCAGCAGGAATATCCACCAGGAACATCCAGCAGGAATATCCAGGATAAATATCCAGCAGGAATATCCAGGATGAATATCCAGCAGGAATATCCAGCAGGAATATCCAGGATGAATTTCCAGCAGGAACATCCAGGATGAATATCCAGGATGAATACCCACCAGGAACATCCAGCAGGAATATCCAGGATGAATTTCCAGCAGGAACATCCAGCAGGAGCTCTGAGGTGAATTTGCAGTCGCTGCCACTCTCGAGGCAGGATTTGAAGTGCTGCTCCAGGTGTGTTTTCCTTGCAGGAGCTGCAGCTCCCCCCAGGAATGTTCCAGAAGCACCTCATGGCAATGGCTGGGAGGACCAGAAAAGGTGATGTCTGGGGGTTTGTCTCATGCAACTCAACCCCAACTAAGCAGCAGCCCTTATGGTGAGTTCTGAGGGGTGCAGACAGCTGAAGCTCTGGAGAAAGCAGCGAAAATGAATTCAGAAGGTAACAGATAGGAAAAAAGTGCTGAACACAAAAGGCAAGCTTGGTGAAATGCTGCAAATCCACCCAGTCCTTCAGAAAATTAACGCTGAAACCAAAAGGCAAACTTGATTAACGGCTGCAAATCCACCCAACCCTTCCTGTGTAATCATCCAGGGAAGAAACTGTCAGATTTACATAAATTAATTAACTAATTATATACCCTAATACACAAAATAACTTTTAAACTCTAAATCACAGCTGTGGGCCTAACCCTCACTCTGGGAATTCTTTTTTCACCTAACACCAACGTTTGAAAGCATTTCTTTTCTCACACAACACTACAAGTAAAAAGTTTTGCACAAGAAAAGTATAAAAGTTCATTTTTAGCTCCTGCTGGGTAAAAGTTCTCTTTTCCCAAAGCCTTGGGTGAATCCTCGCCTTTGCCACCACAGGAGGCTGCACCATTTGCATCCCTCAAGAAGTGAGACAGCCACCAGGGTTATTAATGGCTTTCCCCTCAGCCAAATTTACAAATTGTCACAGAACTTCCCCTTATTTTGCATGAAATTCCAAGCAAGGGAGCCGTGCACTTTTCTAAGACGCTCAAAATCCAATTTTACACTTGTCTTAATCACTGCAGATCAGCTCCTCGCACGTTGGAGCTGCCATCTGCTCAGCCATTCCTCAAATTCCCACCCAGAGCCTCCTCCTGCTGCTGCTGCACACACACAGGGGCTCTGTGAGCCAGGAATTCCCAGCTGGCTCCACCAGGATGGGATCCTCATCCCAACATCCCAGTCCTGCAGGGCCACTGGGAGGGCTCAGCTGGCCCAGGCAGGGGGGACACGCCCAGAGTGGCTCCAGAAATGATGGGGACAAAGAGCAGTGACAAAATGATGTTTTATCATACCCTCCAAAGGCAAGGCAATCCCTAAAACACACCCCAATTCCCATTAATCCCAGTTTTCCTAATCAATCCTTTTCAAATTCACATCAGTCTTGCTTTTTTCACCTCTCACAAATCATCCCACAAGCCAAGGCAGGGACTGACATGACTGACAGTGAAATCCAGATGAGAATCCTCTCCAAGTGATGGAAATTCACACTGGAATGAAAGAAGAGATGGCAATGAACATCTGGCCAGATGTTCCGTGGCAGAAGGAACCACACCATGTTTTGGATGATTTCTGCCAAACCATCCAAAATATGTGCATTTAGAAATGCCTGATTCCTAAGAATGGGGAAGTTCTTACCAGAATTGAAAAGGCAGGAGATCACAATTCTATTCATCAGATAAAAACCATTCTTAAGTAACTTATTTCAAAATGATAAATAATGCATTACTGCAAAAATGAACTCCTCTACACACTGCAAGTATTTCTAAAGTAGAGAAAAAGGAAAAGAAAAAGAAAGCAAAGTAAGTAAGAGCCTATTTTATCTTCTGGATCTGCTTTGGTACCAGATATTGAGACAGAAGATTCATTAATCTTCTCAGAAAGTCAAGCATTGCCTTTGAGGATAAATCCACTCCCCTTTCTTGCCTGGCTTAGGATTGGGAAATGGATTTACTTCCATTGCACGAGTTTGGAACAATGACACAGAAAAATGACTGTTCATTTTAAACAATATTCAGGCCCCAATTAGGCACTGAGCAGCAAAATGAAGATGGAAAACTCAGATTTTTTTAAGCTGTCTGCATAAAGTGACAGGTTTGTGTACATTTGCTCTGTATTTTAAATTTAGAAATGATTTTACCACGGCCAGTTGCCCTTGTGGAGACACACATCTCTGCATCCAGGCTAATTTTGGTTATAAAATAATGTTATAATGAAGCTTTCATTCTTTTCTTTTTCCACCCAAAGTCTTTGGATTCCAGGTACCAAATTGAAATGCTTGACTGAAATGGGCTGGCAGCTAAAAATGCCCAATTTATGCCTATGTTAATATTTCTAGCAGGGTTACACTCACCTCACCCCTGTTACTGTAGGACTGATTGGTTTAAAGCACATTCCCCATTTTCCTGCTCCATCCTGGCTCCTGAAGCTTCTTCCTGAGCTATTTCCAGTGGTTTAAAAACTGGGAAGTGCAAGGACAAACATGCAGGAATTATCAGGGGTGCTCATGGCATTAACTGGACATTGGTGAGCAGTTCAGGTAATTCCACCTTAAAGAAGGCCCAAGCTACAAATGCAAATGCCCAGCTCTGAAGGGAACTGCTGGCTTCAATTCTCCCCCCAAAAAATTAGAAAACAGCCAATAGGATCCCAAATCCACCAGGAATTTCATGGAGCTCTATGACCAAACCTTTATTATTTGCTTGTTGGCTGAAGTGCTAAAGGATCTGTCTGAAAAAAAATTACAAAATATATTGAAATAAGGAAATTTAACAAAATAAAAATATGCAGAAGATAAGAAAACACCCTTGGGTCAGTCAGGGAACCCAGAAACACAATTTGTGCCTGAGCTCTTGGGGCTGGGCAGGACCAGCAGGGAATAATCCTGCTTTGATTATTCAACTTGTAGAGAACATTATGGACAGCCCTAAATGGGTTTTCTCCATGCAAACCCACGACTAAAAATTTAAAATAGTTTTTAAAGAAGCAACAAGCTCAGAATGTTGAGGCACATCTTTGTGCTGGGCTGTATTGAATGGTAAATTGGTATTTTTGATCCCAGATTCTGGTGTTAACATGTTTAACATCTTTACAGGGAAGGGAGAAAGTGGAATGATCTTTACAGAATGGATTTTCCAGTAGGTAGAACCGGCAGAGCTACCTGTAATTATTAAATTAATAATTAGATGTGAACCATAAAGACATAAGAGGAGGCAAGGGAAATCCCCCTTAATCCTTACAAAAGGCTTTTAAAAAAAAGATGATGGGACATCTAACATGGAAACAAGCTACATAAATAAATTGCATTAATAAAAATTCGAGTTGTAGCACATTGCCACAGCTCAGAAACCCCTGTACAGATGATTTTCCACCCAGCACCAAACTCAGAGCCAGAGATTCTCTCTCTGAGGAGCCCCATTAATGCCCTGCTGAAACAAATCTGAATTTAATTCTGCCTCTGTGGGGAACAACGCTGGTTGCTTCCCTCTTTTACTGCCACGCCATAAAACCTCAGGAATCAGATTTAGGAGCAGCCACCTGCTTTCTCAACAGACTGCCAACACCTGATACATTTTTATGATCCTTTTTGAGGCTTATTATGGCTGCAGACAGAATTTCCTGAAACTTTGGGGCTTGGGTGAAAGGCAGTGAATAACAACAGGTAAAACTCCACTTCTGTTCTTCTCTAACTGTGTGATAATTTTTGATTTTTTGCCCCCAAAACCACTTTTCTATTTATTATTTGGTCAGTGAAGACCAAAGGTGCCACAAAGAAGTGATGATCCAAATTTTGAGTGGGAATAAAAAGTGAGGGAGCAGCACAAGACCCGACCCAGGAGGAAGCAGAGAGGGATTTGCTTTCCTTTCCCTTCTCCCATGGCCATCAATCCCTCCCTCCCCCTGCTGCTGCTCCATCTCCACACTGCCCTCAAGACAGAGCTGAAGGAGCAGGTGGAAGTCATTCCAGGTGTAATTTTCTTTAAAAACAACAGATAAAAAATGCTGGGATTAGCCCCAAAAGGAGAACTTCAGCAGGAAAGCAAGTTTTAAGTGAAAATTCAAAGTCAGACCCAAAATGTTGCTTTAGGACTCCACCTTTACTCGCTGGTCAGTAAAAAGTGCTAAAATTAAATTTTCTTTGGACACTTCCATGATTCTGAAACACTTCTGCCATGCCAAACTTTTAATTACCAACAAAAAATAGCACTAACCATGTGTGCAAGCAGGAAAATTGAGTGTGGTAAGATCAGAGACATATTCAGATGGAGTAATAAAGCATCAAAATGTTTGTTCTGATTACCTGAGAGTCCCTGCCCACACAGCAGCCCAGAGATTTAAAGCAGAATTTCCCAGACTTTTGGGGACTTTCTCCCTGCAATGCTATAAAAGAAAATGATTTCAGCATTGCTGAAAAAGATTTTCAGGATAAATCAGAGCTAAATCAACAGTAACCAGAGGTCCATCAGAAAGATGTCATCTTACAGTGTGGAAAACATTTTTAAGCATCATCACAGGAATGTGAAAGGCAGATTTAAAAAAATAATTATCTTTCATTTTGCAGCCAGGACTGAGTAAACCATGCCTTAACCCAATCCCATTCAACCATAACCTTGTTTTAAGATGTATTTCTGCTTTTTTAAAACTAAAACTCACACTTTTATTTCACATCTGTGTGGCTTAATATATTTCAGCTTCTCTGGAGGTTCTAATTCAAACCCAGCATTCTTTTCTCTCTCTGAGGGACTCCCAGAGGTTTCTATTTCATGCATCCCAACAACTCCATTCCAACAATTTCTCCCATTCCATTGAACACTGCACTGGCTCCACCTCAGCGGTGACCAAACCCAGCTGTGATCCCACATTCCAGCAGCTGAAATGCAGAATTTTTTTTCCCTCAGAGTCACCAGGATTGGGGAATAAATTTACAAATCAGTGAGCCCCTTTTCTGGTGAATCCCCACAGCATTCAAAGTCAGTGCAGCTCAGTGAATTCCCATTTCAGGAAACATTTCATTCCCTTATTATTTTGGGAACTGGATACAACTGGAGGAAGAGCAACATCCACACCAACCTGCCAGTCTGACAGCACAGATTGCTCCACTCCTTCGCCTCAAATTTCAATTATTTGCTGATTTTTGTCACCCTACCTGAAGGTTTCCACACCACCTCTTTTTTCCATGGAAATAAAGCTACTTTCCTATCCAAGGGAAGCAGATAACCTCTGGCATTCACTCCATGACCAGTTTTTCCCTTCTTTTAAATGAACAGCCTGCAGTAAAAAGAGGCTGTAAAATGTTGACTAGAAAACAGCAAACAAATGGTCTGGCTTGGCTGTGAAACTCTTGCAACACTTTCTGCTGAAATAAAAAGCTGTGATCCTCCCATGGCTACCTCCACTGTGATTTCTACTGAATTAAAATCTGGCTCAGGACTGCAAACCCTCTTTGCAGGCAGGCAGAATTCATGCAAACAAAACTGAAATGATAATTGAGAGAGAGTTCTTGAATAAATGCTGGATTTGTCCCAGACAACACCCCTGTGCCTCTGGTTGCCCATTCTGTTTGCCCAAAGGGAGGAGGGTCATTCCTGAACGTGGAGATTGTGCTGACTGTCAATGCTCACCTGGGCACCTGAACTGAGAAATTGTTTCTCTTCATTAAGAGACTGTTTCACTAAAATTCATTCCAAAACTCAGTAAATTCCACTAAAATTCACCCTGAAATTAATTCACTGAAATTCCATTCTGAAAACATTCCTTACTGAAGCAGAGAGTGTTGGCACCAGCCACACCCAGTTATTGGTAGGGAGCAGGGAGCTCAGCTTCCCTCAATCCACGCTCTCCCTGCATGGCTGAAACGGGGAGAAATGCAAAGAAATCTCCTTTTACACCCAGAACTGTGGCTGCTATTGCCCCACATGTCCTGAGAAGTGACATTAATACAGCCAGGGGGCAGTTTGGAGGAGCACCCACGCTGTCAGTGCTGCTAGAGCAGCTTCATTCCTCACTCTTACAGAGAATTTAGAGATTGCTATCAAATTAGCCCAATTAGTTTGAGTGGAATCTATGACAAATCCACTTCAGCTCCCTTAAATCACACCTTCAATCACAACTTTGTCTAAGTTCTGTCATTTCTAAGACTCAGGATCCAGCTACATCTGCTCACTGGAGCCTCCCATTACCCTTTTATCAGTCCAGAGGAATGGGGTGAAGCAAAATAAACTGCCAGAACACCATCACTGCCTTCTTCACACTGCCCATCCTGCTGCAGAGGTGGAGAATTGATACCAATGGGGTCACAGAGGGCCAGCAACCTCAGGAAAAATGGGAAAGGAAATCAAACTGCAATGTAGCTGCCAAAGTGGGGTCACTGTGGATGTGAGCTTCTGCTGGTCTCAGTGTGTTTCTCTGAGTATTTTTTATCTTATTTAGACAAAAAGCCACACATATCTCCATGCTAAGGTGAATTTAGCTAGGATAGCATCAAGGGCAGTAGTTTGAAAATGTTCTTGATAGTCGGAAGTGGAAGAAAAGGAGTTTCCACATCCAGAGAAGTGGTGATGCCTCAGGTTTGGCTTTTCTGTGTTTCAGGTTCTGTGCTGCTTTAGTGTGTGGATCTGGGTTCATATTATGGGATGGTGAGCTCTGTGCCCAGAGCAGGGAGACAAAACAATTCCTGCTCCAGCTGGGCACCAAGGACAAATGAGCCCAATCCCAGGCCAGGAGCACAAACCCCGTGGGCTGGAGAGAGAAAAACAAGCAGGGTGGGAGTGCCTGGGCTAAAGCTGGGCTGGGACAATGAACTGCAAGGTGGGAATGGAGCAGAGCTGATCCCAGGGAGAGACCCCGGGAGCGCTGGTGCATTTTGGGGCCATTTTGGGTCATCTTGGGGGCAGCCCTGGCTGGGCTCTGGTGCTGCCCAAGGTGGGTCCATGGAGGAGATCCTTGGAATCAATCCCTGATTTATTCTGGGACTCTGCCCAGCCCCTGCTCCAGCCCAGCCTGCACAAGGCATCAGAGGGGTGAAGGATGCTGAGGCTTTCCTGAAGGAGCTGCTCCAAGAACAAAGAGCAGCTCATGCAGAATCCCCCAGTCTGAACTGAACTGTCACCTGCAAAGCTGTTGATAAATAATTAAAGAACTTTAACAAGAGTTTTCCTGTTCACAAAGACCAGGATTCACTTTCAGGGCTTGCAGGATTTGGTAGGGAAGGGAGCTTTTGATCTTGCTTAGCTTTATCCCAAATGCCAAGGCAGGACTCCTGGCAGAGCCTCACCCCGTTCTGCATTCTGACATCCCACCCAGCCACAGGGATGGGCAAAGCAGTGAGGAAAAGGAGCCCAGCAGCTGAAACTGAACTTCTGAAGGTTGAAAATATCGACAGAGTTGATTCCTGGGGTATCTACACTACTTCATCCAGCCCTGTGCTGGAAGTTGGAGGGTAAGCTAATAAAAAAAAGGAATTTTCTCGAAGGCTGCTTACAAATCTGAGCAGAAAGTGAAGCTTCCACGAGGCTGGGAATGTGTAAATCCCTGATATCACACAGAGGGGAATGCCTGTGTTCTTTGGAAAAACCAAGTTTTCCAGTCTACAACAAACTCTCAGTTTTAGGCTAAGGATTAAAGGCTGAGTTTCACCCCAGAGAGTAAATGCAGAAGAAAAACAAGTCCTGTCCTTAAGATTTCATGCATTTAGGCACTTTATACCTCAACAAATTGCAAACAATTAAACAGGAGCCCAGAGACTGCAGGCAGTTTGTAATTTACCGTGCTCTGAAGTCTTGGTGAGCCCGGATCCTTATTCAGTAAAATAACACCCCCAGAAGTGGTAAATACACAATCAAACAGAAGCAAGTTCCCTTCCTGGCTGCTCCTGCAAACCATCAGATCCTTCTGATTAGATAAAAAAACCCCAGCAGAGAACTGGGAGGCACAAGAGATGTGAAATCACAATTAAAGAAAAGCAGGAAGAAATGGGGAGGCTGCTTGGAGCAAAACAAAGCACACAAACTAATGCAGCACCTTTGAAATGAGGGGAGCATGGTGATGAGATCCAAGTGAAAAACCTGGGAAATCTCTCATAAAAAGTAATATCTGAGCCATTTATCTCACAGTCAAGGCTGGCAAAATCTTTTGCTTTGCCCTGAGACAAGAAAAGCATTAAGTGAGGTTTCTAAGAGCTGCCTAGCTGGAAACCTGACCAGTGTGGAAGAGGCTGTTAAGCCAAGATTACAATAAGCTGGGCTTCAAACTGTGTGGAATCATAGGAGGTAATCAAAGCATTGATCCCACAAAGAACCCACAGGAAGAAATTCCTCTCCACAAAAAGAAATTCCCCAGAGATCCCTGCTGGAATGGGGAGTGCACAGAGAGGAAAAGCAGGAGCTGCCCCGTGGCTGCAAAACCTTCAATTGCCAAACATCTGCTCCAAAATCAACATCCTGCCTCCAAAAGCTGGTCCTGGCACTCCTGCTTTTCACTGGGAGCCTGATCCCTCTGCAGCTCCAGCAGATCTGATGCCCTGCTCAGCCCAGGGCAGGGGGATCAGGGCAGCACCACCTGGGCTGATTTTGTGTCACATTAAAAGGTGATCACCCACTATTATCAACCTGGCAGATTTAAAACTGGGAAACAAATCCAGCTCTCAAACTTATTCCTCCAACCACAGCATTCAGAGATTCAGAGAGAACTTTCCATTTACTCAAAAAAAAAAAAAAAAAAATCAGACCAAACTCCGTGTCGTTAATCTAGAGGGAAATCTAAGCAGGAGGATGAGCACTGCAAAATTATAGAGCACAAAAAAATCTTTCAGGAGAAATTACAGTGCAGGAAAAGAGCAGAATGAAGGTATTGAACACAGGCTTTTATTTTAAAGTGTAAATAATAATGTTTGTCTTGGGATTGGTTTTCAATTGAAGCCCCATCCAGGCACGTTGTTTGTTATGGACTTAGCCTTCAGTATGAATTGTAGGTAATTATGAGTTTGGATTAAATGAAGAATTTGGGAATGCTCTGCACTACTGGGCACTCCACCACTCTTGAATTTCCACTGACAAAAAAAAAAAATCAAATTAAAAAGCTGCAGCTACACCGTGATTAACACTGAAATGGAACTTCTTGGCTCTCTGAGATAATCTTAATGCTGACCTAGTTAATTAACTTAAGGTGTGTTTTAAATCAGCCAGGCTGGGTATTAAAGTGGACACTAAATGTAGAACTGGTGTGCAACCCCCCGAGTGGGCCCTGCCCGGACTGAAAATGGAAATAACTGAAAATGGAGTTATAACTCAGCATCTCCAGCAAACACTGGCAAAGCTGCAGTGAAACCTGGGCCTTAACACTCCTGATTTATTTTTATTATCCCACAACAATCCAGGCTCTCTCACCAGCAGCACCTTGCCCTATATTTTAGTGGGTAATAGAGAGCACTGCTATTTTTTTAACATATACAGTGAGTGCTCTGAGTTTCCCCAGTGATATTTTACAGTCTCTTCATCAGTTTAATTTCTTTTCTGCTTATGCTTTCAGCAAGGTGTGTTGGGCTTTTCTAGCACAGGGCTTAGGATGCTGAGGAACATTTTCCTTCAAGGAAATCTAATATCTGGCCATGTTTTCCCATCCCTCCTTGCTCCTGCATTATTCCACCTGGAATTATGCAGGAGTTCCCTGTCCTTCCTGCCCTCCAGCCTCTCTGAAGGAACTGAGGTAAAACATCTCAACCTCAGGGTTTTTGCTGCCGTCTTCCAAAAATTCCCGTCTGATTTTAGAGGAATTGTTTTGTGTCAATGCTTAAAATTGTGGTTACTTAGCTGAGCAGTTTAATGTTGAAATTTATTTTTCATTTTCACATCCATATGATCTCAATTTGCTAATATATATAAAAAACACTATTCATTTTTTCCACTCCCGTGCTGGTATTTTTTAATGCAGAGCCTCCTTTATGGAAAACAAGAAGCCAGGAGCACCCTCAAGTAGAAATTCTGGACATCAAACCATCGCCCACCACGCTGAAAATTCATCAGGAGTGAAAACTGCCCCTTGTCCCTGCTCAGAATTACCCATTTGCCCCAGAATTTGCAGCAATTGGAGTGAGGGTACCAACATCCAATAGTGGCCAAATGTTACATAATGGCTAAATAAAATCCCCCAATATTCACAGATATTGGTTCTACTTGGCACAACAGTTTAAAAGGAATGCTAGCTCTGTAATTGTATTTTTTTATCACTTTGGGGATAGATTTTTTTAAGCAAAAACCCTGTAAATATATATAAATATATATGTATATGCATATGTATAAAATATATAAGTATAAATATAATAGATAAATAGAAAAATATATACAATTATATAAATATAAATTATAAAATATAAATATAATATAAATAAATAAAATAGATAAACATAATATAACTATAACGATACTAGAACTACAAATAGAAATAAATATAAATATAAATACAAATATAAATATAAATATAAATATAAATATAAATAAATATAAATATAAATATAAATATAAATATAATATAACTTAACTATAACTATAAATATAAATGTAAATATAAATACCTTTTATATGTATATGTTTATATATTTTGTCCATTTAATATATATTATATTTATTAGATAATTAACTGTTTTTCATATATTTTTGCTTTTATACGTTTGTGTATATAACATGATCTATAAATGCAGGTTTAAGGAAGTTCTGCACTGAGAAGGATCTGATTCCCTCCTAAAAGAAAACATTCCAAGATGCACTGCAGAGCACCATCTCCCTGCCAGCCTGACCCTCAAGTAGAGATTAGCAGATGGACTACAAAAATCAAATATTTCATGGGGTTTTTTTGTAAAAGAAAAATCAATTCGTGTCTTTAAAGCAAATTCTGAAGTCTCATGGAAATCACCTGAGTTTTATTCAATCCCTCAGAGCTTGTCTTGCCCACCTGCCTTTCTCAGGACTGAATTCCAAGAGAAATTCCATGGTTTTGCCTGCTGCCTTCTGCTCTGGCTCCCAGCAAACACTCACCTGCATCTCTGGGCTCTGAAGAAAAGCATTCCCCATTACTCACAGCCTAATTGCTCAAAATTCCTCCTCTGCAACCCTGAAGAGATGCTGGGAGTGTGAATCCCTTTGGATTTCAGAGAACCCAGGGTCATTTCCATAGCATTAATAATGTTTGCATTCCCTGACCTTTCCCCACCCCTGGGGAAATCAACAGGAGGAAAAAAAAAATCAGAGACTTCATTCCAACTTGGCTGGGTTGGAAGAATGAAGGGCCCAGAAGAGTTATGGAAAAATTCCTGGAAGGGGCTGAATGAATCACACACAGACAGCACCTGCACCCCTAAAATGGATTTACAAGACAAGGGCAGTGACCCAGGAGAGAGCTAAATCCCAATGATCCCATTTCATCTGCAGTGAGAATCACTGGAAGAGGGAAAACAATCACTGGAAAAATGAAAACATTCACTGTAAGAGTGAAAAATTCACTGGAAGTATGAAAATATTCACTGGAAGAGTGAAAACATTCACTGGAAGAGTGAAATATTCACTGGAATAGGGAAATATTCACTGAAGAGTAAAACATTCACTGGAAGTATGAAAACATTCACTGGAAGTGTGAAATATTCACTGGAAGAGTGAAAACATTCACTGGAAGTGTGAAATATTCACTGGAAGAGTGAAACAGTCGCTGGAAGAGTGAAACATTCACTGAAGAGTGAAATATTCACTGAAGAGTGAAAACATTCACTGGAAGAGTGAAAACATTCACTGGAAGAGTGAAACATTCACTGGACGTATGAAAACATTCACTGGAAGAGTGAAATATTCACTAGAAGAGTGAAATATTCACTGAAGAGTGAAAACATTCACTGGAAGAGTGACATATTCACTGGAAGAATGAAAACATTCTCTACTGGAAGTATTAAAATATTCACTGGAAGAGTGAAATATTCACTGGAAGTTTGAAAACATTCACTGGAAGAGTGAAATATTCATTGGAAGAGTGAAATATTCACTGGAAGTTTGAAAACATTCACTGGAAGAGTGAAATATTCATTGGAAGAGTGAAAATATTCACTGGAAGAGTGAAACATTCACTGGAACAATTAAATATTCACTGGAAGAATGAAAACATTCACTGCTTCCATGGGACTTCTCCAAACATTCAGGGAGCAGCTAAAGAAATTGAAGGAGAGCAAACGCCTGGCTCAAGTTTATTCCATTTGTCCTAAACATGTGAGAAGGGAAGAGCTGATTGTCCTCAGCCTTCAGTGCTGAGGCTGCTCAGGGCTCTCGGGATCAGCTGCACATTTAAAGCAGGCACATCTTGGGCAGTGCAAAATTTCAGAGCAGGTATTTTCCATCCGTTTTCCTTACAAGTTGAGCTCAATTCTGCTTCCTGTTAAGAGCCAGACTAGCTCAGCTCTGAGTTAGCATTTTTAGAGGATAAAAAGCACAGTGACAGTCCAGAGCAGTGCCTTTCACTGGAGAAAACCCCAGATGCCTGAGCTGCTGACAGGGAAAAAAACCTTGATAAATAATCCAGTGCATTAAAGAAGGGATGCTCTGATGGCTTTGTCCATTTGTAGGCAAAATATGGCTGGAACATCTTTTTCCTCTTTTAACATCCTTAGGTTTGGTGTTTCTAAAACCTGTATCAGGTAATGAATTTAAAATGAAGAAACCTGGAATTAAAATGGATTGGCAGAGGAATTCCAAAGCAGGAAGGACCAGAAAGGAGCAGCCACACTTGGAAACAGTTTCTGTTTCTACTCCCAAACCCCAAGGATCAAGCTCCAAGAAGACAAAACCTAAAGACCCAAATGAGCTGTAAATCCACTCAAATTCCAGGTGAAAGTGGGGTTCTTTTCCTGCCTGAAAAAATCCAGGGAAGCTCTGCTGCTCCTCCTGCTCCCTGTGCCCTCCCTGTCCTGTCAGTGGGATTGTAACTTCTGAGGAAGCTCCAACCTGAGCTCCTGGGGATTGTAGTCAGCTCTAATCCTCACAGTTCCCCAGGATTGATCCCCCCTGCCAGCAGGGCTTCTGTGCCCTCTCTTTAGTGGGAATCCCTGCAGAAAATGAACTCCTTGGGAAGCAGCTCTGGCTCAGCACTACAAAGCATCTCCTGCCCTGCTGACACCAGCTCCTGACGCTCACCCTGCAACTCCTGCGAGCTGCTGCGAGTCCTGAGAAAAGGGAGGGAAGAAAGAAGCTTATCTGCAAGAATAAATAACCAGCTGGACTAATGGGTAAGAGGAGCAGCTTTGAGACACAAAAGGTCCTTGAACCTTGAGCTGAAAGCCCAGCTCCACTCTGTGCCCATGGCCAGTGCTGGGATAAAATGGTGAGATCAGCAGCGACTGTAAAGCACTTCAGCTGATCACACCTAAACACCAAACACACTTAAAAATTCTGGGTGGATAAAGGAAATAAATTTGCAATCCTCTTCTGCTCCTTGCAGGGCCCACAGAAGGACTGATTAGGGCTGATTTCTGCTTTCACTGGACTGCAGTGACCAGTGCCCCTCACTGCAGAAATGCTTCACAGCCCTGTCAAGGGGACAGCAAAACACAAAAGGGAAAAATAAATGTAACCTAAATGGTGCAGAGGGTGGATGGAAACCAAACCCTGTTTTTTTCAGAGAATTATAGAATGGCCTGGCTTGGAAGGGACCTGAGAGATTGTCTAGTTCCAAGCCCCTGCCATGGGGACACCTTCCACTGTCCCAGGCTGCTCCAAGCCCCTGGCCTTGACCTCACTACACCCCCACTCCTCCCCTCAATCCCTTGCCTTTTCCTCTCCCCATCCATATCCCTTCCCTCTTTGGGCACAAATTCCCAGGCATTTGTGACCAAAGGAGCCCAGGGTGTGGAAGGCAGCACACTGCAGAGGCTGAGATAAAAGGGGAAATGCTGCAGCTCAGGCTGCCCTCAGCTAAAAATCCCAATTCTTCCCAAGCACAGCCTGTCTCCCTCTAAAAATGCTGTCCATTATAACATAAACCACAAGCTCTTTTTGTTTGTTGTTTGCTGCTTTTTAAAAGTATATTATCCTTTTTTTTTTTCCACTGTGAAAATCCTTTTTTTCGTACAGATAATAAAATTTAAGTGCTGCTGCATTAAAACTTCGGGTCACATTCCCTTCACCACACCTCTCTGCATTAGGAAGGAAGAGATAAATTTTTAATCTTTTATTTTTAATGAAGATTAAAGAACAAGTTCTGCTTGGCTTGCCTTGGCTCCCCATACATTTTAATGTATATTGATTTGTATAAATGTCTCATTTAGAGCATATTTTTGTGAGTATTAATGGGCCTTGGACAGGTAAGATTATTCCTCCTGTCCCATTGCCAATCTCTTTGGTCAAAGTTGAAGAACACAATACTTTGTTCTGAGATGAAAAAGGAAGACAAAGAGATGGGAATATCAAAGGATCAATGTCCCCAGCAGGAACAGACCCTGTGGGCACTGGAGCCAGCTCAAAACTCTGCCTTGAGTTGACTACAAGGGGAAATTTGGGCTTATTTTTGCTAACCACTTTCCATTTTCCCAATGATTTTCATGAATTCTGGGTTGATTTTATCAGGAAAGGATTTCTGAAGGTGAGCTGGAACCCAGCAGAGTTTTCCTGCTCTCCAGGTGGGTGGGTTCAGTCAGGCTGTGTGGTCACAGGCAGCACCTGAGAAGGAGGAAACAGCTCACATCTTCAAGTGCAGCTCTGAAATTACTTCTGAACCCCCCCTCGTTATCATAAAATGATCAACAACAAAATAATGGAATAACACAATGCCAGACATTAGGCAGAAGGACAGCAGAAATCAAATATTTCATGTCTTTTGGGAAAAAAAACAATTAGTGTATTTAAAGCAAATTCTGAAGTCTCACATAAATCACCTGGGGTTCTTTTTTTACAGTTTCTGTCACCAACCCCATTGAGACATTGCAGTTTTGTAAGGTCTCACAAGTGGAAATCCAAACCATGGGAATATATAATCTCTCATGAAATCCAAATAAAACTTGGGAACTTTTCTTAAGTTATCAAACCCTTCTTTCATGGTTTAATGACAGAAGAAAAAAAAATCCAAATAAACCACCTAATCCAGGTCACTCCATGTGCCTCTTTGGCTGTTCTTTACTCACATTAAACCATTCCCTACTTTCTCCTCTTGAGCCTCCACCTTTTAATTCACGCTGGTTATTAAAGAGATTCCAACAACAAAGTCCCACAGTCCTGTCCACCATGGATAAACTTCCAATACAGTGACACTTCTAAAAACTCTGATGGATATTTCTCCAATATTTACAGCTGCCATGAAAGCTGAAGGTTTTCCTTGCTGACCACAAAATATTTTGACCTTTCACTCCAGACTGCAAAGTCCTCAGCACACAATAGGGAAATCAAGGTCCAGATATCCTACAAATTATGGGAATTCCAGATCACCTCCTTTTTCTTTCTCCAGCAGACGAAATCCAGCAACTCCTTCAGATTTACCTGAACAACTCAGGGGATTTTGCTGCTCACAAATACAAATTTTGCTGCTCAGGACTCTAGATGTTCCCATTACCCACAGAAACCTCAAATCCTCTCCTGGACAAAGTTTTGCAAAGCCAGAAGGATCATCCCAACCCTCTAAGGCTGCAGCAAAGACGTCCTGGCCCATGGAGTGCCATCAGCCCGTGAGCTCAGTGAAATCATTTCATGGACAAATCCTCCCTGAGCTGTGCTTGTGCTGCCCCTTCCAGCCCTGCAGCACAACTACAAATCAGTTCTGGTGCTTTTGTGAACCTCAGTCCATTCTAAAATGGACATCAGGGTGCAAACCTGACTGGGTGTCCCCTGAAAGGCACTTTGACATCTCTGGGAGCAGCAGGTCCAGAGCAGGAGCACAGCGGGTGGAAGCACAGACGGAGGATGAGCCTCTCCTACACCACCCTGGAAAGGAGAGAGACAATCAAGGGAACTGAGATTCCAGTGGCAACACTGGAATTTTTCAAAGCACAGAGAAGTCAAAATTAGATCTGTAATGAGAACAGAGGCTTTGGAAATTATTCATCTGCAGTGGGAAGGTAACAAAGAAACTTAACTGAATATCGGCGTAAATAAGACTTTTCTGAGCTCAGAACTTGTCTCCCAGGTGTGTCTCTGACACATCCAGCCTTCCTCATTCCCTGTTCTCCTGCACAGATCCCACCACCAAAGGGCTGGAAAAACCATGGAAAACTCATCCCAGGCTGCAGATTGGCATTGTTAGCCCACGATTTTTGATTATTTATCTTTCAAAATGCTGGCAATTAAAAGCAAGTCATTAGAAGAGGTGTAAAAACCTCTTGGTGATGCAAAAAGCAGCACGTGAAGTAGATAAGGGTGGGATGTTTCTGCAGGAATTTGGAAAAGCTGCAACAGTGTTTTAATCTGTTTACTACAAGGGAAAAAAAAGGATGCAGCACACACATTTTGTTGGCTGGTGTCTCTAAAGGCTGATAATTCAGTGTATTAATGTGATTGCCACCTGGAGAGTCCAAGGATACAAAGGAAAACAAGGCTTTGGGGAAAAGATTCTCTCAAGCACATGGAAGGATGACAAAGAGCCCTGGAAATGGTGACAACATTTCGTTTGTGAGCGGAACAAGTGAATTTCTTACGTTTAATCCTTGGTGGTGCAGAGAGAGAAACTGTTCACTGATGTTAATGACAAAGGTAAAGGTCAGCTCAGCTTTGGGGAACAGTCCAGTCAAGCAAAGCCTGGGAACATATGCCTAATTCCAAGTATAATTGACTAAAGTGGCTAAAATTGAGCACCTGCTTAAGTGCTTTGATGGCTTGGTGCCTAATGAAATATTAATCACACATGGCAGCGAGCCATTACACCAAGAAGGTCTTATTTATCCTGAATTGATTTATATAATAATTAAGGTCTAGATAAGCAGCCGTAGTAGGGAGCCTGACAACGTTCTCATCTGAATCAGCACATTTCAGCAGTGCTGAGCCCACAGTGAAATATTCCTGGTGCTAATTAACCTTGTCAGGGGTTTTGTTTTGGAAAGCAGCTCACAAAGCCGTGGTGCCACCCCAGCCACTGCTGTGCACGGAGCCCTGACTCTTGACACTTCTCCCAACTCTTCCATACATCTCTTTTTTCCAAGAGAAAAGAGGAATTTGGGCAAGACTTTGCCTGTGCATCCTTTACAGTGTTATATAAGTCAAGGTGCTAACAGCTTTAATAAATGAGGTGAAGTGTTAAAATAGCAGGCAGTAACAAAAATGGTATTTTTGTCAAAGATCAGTGTCACAAAATGAGGGTAACTCGATATTACCATTCCCTCTTAAATTTCCCCCTACATTTTTTCAGAAGCAAATTAAATATATTCAGATTAGCACCAAACCAAGGAGATCAGAAAAGAAAATGCACTCACATATTTCTTCTAATCTTCCTTTACTCAGCATGGCAACAATTTCTACTTCTGCAGAATCAGGTTAAAACAGAGCTGACTGCTCTGGCTTCTTGGTTTATCAGATTCCAATTAAACAAGGCTGATGTTTTCCAAGGTATTTTAGTAAGTCAAAAATATTTTTTAATTAGGTCTGAACATCCTGCAAATGAAATATTGCGCTACAATCCGATCAAATCGAATTAATACTTGTCAAATGCCATTTGGCACTTCCCAGCAAATGGGGACAGTTCTGCTGCCTGTGGTGGTTTCAGATGTGTGGAACCACTGCCTGCCAAAGGCAGGGCTGAGCAGAACTTGTACGTGTGCTGGATTTTCATCCTTTACTCATCCATCTCCATCCGGCAGAACATTTTCATTTAAAAAGATGAGAGTTTGGACAATGTAACCTTATTAAAACAAGCTTTCACTGAGCTGCAGAAAATCCCCAACTCCTGCCTGAGGACAGTTGCTGATGTTACTGTTGTGGGGTGCTGATCTTTTTGGAAAAGGGAACAATTTTGGATGAATACCTGCTTTTGACCACTCTCCCAGAGCAGCACCATCCCGGGGCAGGAGCAGTTGCATTTCCATGATGTGGCAGGATAGCCCTGGGCTCTGGGCAGTAAATCCAGCCTGGACAATGATGTGGATCTGCTGCAGCAGCTGTCCAGCCCTGGCCAGCCAGGCCCAGCTCTATGCTGGGCAGGACTGGGAAAGCTGAGCCCAGGTGCACAATGCCCAGGGCAGGGGCTCCTGAATGGGAAATTTCCAGCTGGACTCAACACTGATTCCTACCAGATGAGGCAAATCCAAGGAACACCTGTTAGCTTTGGGAAGAAGGGGAAAAAATTGGCACCATAATGTGGGATGAATCATCAGAGTATAAAGGCAGGAACAGCATTAAAGGGAAAGAATGGGTTTGCTTTCAGATCTGCGAGCGACACAAGAATATTTAATATTTGTCACATTCTTTCTAGAGGGACGGTGACTCATTTAGATCAGGATCCTTTCATAATTCAGCTTCAACTAAATTACAAAGGGAGCTCTCAAACAAAGAGCACATTAAAGATGGGTTGGAAGAAGACAATGCTCCAAAGGAGCTCTAAGCCCTGCACGCTCCCTCAGACGGTGTCAGGCCACAAAAAATAAAAACCATCACGAGGAGGGGCTGGGCTGCTGGTGGCAGCTCTGAACCAGAGCCCCCAGAGTTTAAAGGCACCATTCCAGAGATGGGGATGGCTTCTGGGGCTCCCTAAAAGCAGAGGGCAGGCAGAGGGGAGGGAATAAGAAGCAGTTCTGTGGGTTGAAGCCCTTCAGGTCCACCCAGGGCAGCCCAAGCCCCCCAGGGGCTGCACCCAAAATGCTCCAGGGCTCACGGGTGTCACACTTTGATCCCTTGGGGCCATTTGCACTTTGGGGGTTCATCCTCCAAGCCCAGCTCCAGCCAGTGAAGGCACTGAGCCCCAGTTTGCTGCCCCAGCTCACTTTTGTTCCCATCTCTGGCCCTGGGGCACTGAGGTGTCCTTGATGGCCAGGCTGGAGAGGAATTGTTGTGTCTGCCCAGAATGGGACAGCAGCAGCTGAGCCTGGCTGTGGAGTTCAGAGTCACACACTGAAGAGCTGCAGGGTCACAGACAGGTGGAACAGAAAAGCTCAAATCCTGAGGCACCATTCCCCTTTAGAGGCTTGACAGGGCCTCTACCTTGTCACGTCTCTATGCTAAATACCTGCTAACAGAACGTGTCTAACAGCAGGAAATATCGAACAGGAAATATCTAACAACAGGAAATATCGAACAGCAGGAAATATCTAAAACCAGGAAATATCTAACAGGAAATATCTACCAGCAGGGGAGTTTCTATTCCCCTGCAATGGGGAATGCAAAGGGCCCCCACTCCAGGCAGGAGGAGGGTGGGCACCTCCCTGCAGAGAGGATGGGAGACCCAGCAGAGCAAGAGCAGGAGGGAGCTCTGTGCTGGGAAGGTCCTCAGAGGGTCTGTTCCAATGTCTCACAGGCACAGGTCAGAAACAAGAGTATGGAAGCAGTTTTCACTAAGTTTTCCTTATCGTGCCTAAAATCAAGACTTTACAATCTCAGGGAAAGCTTTCAGCTCCAAGGAAATCTTGTTTCTAACTACCCTAACACTCTGAACCGTGACAACAAACCCTGCAGAATAAAATCAAGACTATTTTAAACTTATGAGTCAGATGTTGTCTTCATTTCCACCACAGAAGTAATGTGTTACTTCAAGTTGAGATCTTTGCTTTACAGAACCTGCTGTTATTCAGGCATTGTGTTACCTGAGGAGCAGCACAAATTGCAGTGCAGACATGCAGCGGTGGGGCAAGTCCTGACCGACTTCAGATCATCTCTGTCACGTCTCAGAGCTTTCAAACATCACCTGGAATGAAGCAGGTCAGTAAGAAACGAGCTGGGAAACGTTTAAGGTTGCCACAGAATCAATTGAGTGTGAATGAGAAGCCTTTGGGGACGTCTGTATGTGCTGAGGTGGAATTCCTGCTTTGATCTTAAAAAATCCTTCTCAGACGAGTGGGGCAATGAAGACCAACAATAAAGAGGCCAAAATACCGTGGGCAGCTTCTGGCAGAGAGTCTGGAAAGGTTAATGGATGGAATGGAAATGCACCTCCAGCCTGCCTCCTGCCTGCTACATTCCCACAACATCTGTGCTTGGAGGGAGCAATTCCCTGCATGGGCTGGGTGGAGAGCTGCTGGGAAGCTGGTTTGGATGAAGCTATTATTAGCAAAGGGGAAAATGGGCTAAATAATGATGTCATGTGGGTCAGCCATAGCCCAGAGCACTGGCAGAGACCCTGACAAGGAAAGTAAAGGTGCTTTATTTTATTAAATCAATGAAATGTGGACAATGAATGCCTGCAGGAATTGTGTTATTGCAGGATTTCAAACATTAACCCCTCAGAAAGAGTGGGAACACTGAAACACTGGATGGGCAAACCAGCAGGGACAGGGACTGAGCAGGGCTGCCACCACACAGCTCCCACCACAGAATTCCCAGATTGGGTTGGAAGAGACCTTCAACACCATCGAGTCCAAGCCAGCCCCAACACCCCAACTGAGCCCTGGCACCCAGTGCCACCTCCAGGCTTTGTTAAACACACCCAGGGATGGGGACTCCACACCTCCCCAGGCAGAACATTCCAGAACTTTATCACCCTTGCTGTAAAATCTTTTCCCTGCTATCCAACCTGTATATAAACCCCATCTCAGCTGACCTGGAGAACTCACCTGCTTCCCAAAGATAGAATTCTATTTATTTATTTATTTATTCTGCCTTTCTTTAGGACAGCTGGGATGACAAATGCACAGGACAGAACACTTGGTTTGCTCTGAATGTTCCCCCCTGATGTTCAAACCTCCCCTCTTGGCTCGGCTGGGGTACAACAAGCACAGGAGTGTCACTGTCCCAGCCCAATCTCCTCCCAGAATAGGTGGCACAGTGGCATTTACTGAGTGAAATGATCAGTTATGGAAGTTCCTCCTTCCTGAGCTGGGTTTGTGCTGCCAGTGCCATTTCCCTGTCCCTGCAGTCCCTTCACTCTTCCCACACGACTCCAGATGTTCCCACTACCCACAGAAACCCCTCATCCTCTCCTGGGCCCCACAAGCTCTTGGCTTCACTCCCCTCCTGCAGGAATTCACTCCACAGGTTAATGATGCATTTGCATAAATATTTATTTTCTTTAAGGGCTTCCATTCTGCTGCCTTTCCTTACAAGTCCCCTGGTTCTTGTGTTATAAGAGAGGCTGAGTGCAAGTGCCAGATTTACTTTTTGTGTGTGGCAATTCATTACTGGGTTATCTCCATCCTGTGCCCTCTTTATGTCCCCTCTCTGCACTAAACCCTCCCAGAGTTTTAATTCTTCCCTCACACAGAAGCCATTCAAGCCATTTGCCATAATTAAAACAATTAATTTCAGGAAAGATCCAGGCTGCTACACAGAGAATTCAGAAAGGAGAGAGGAATAAGCTGAGAGAATCACTGAGCATCCTCCACCTACTGGGACTTTTTGGAAGCTTTTCCCTGCACACATTTCCATGCAGAGAAGCCCACTGCTCTCAGGCACCCCAGCTAATAATATTTAAGTGTTTTAATAATCTGGTAAAGTGCAATGAATGTGTTTAATTTATTAAGAGTTTCTGTAGCAGCACTGCTGGGTTTGAATTCCTGCTTGCAAGAATTTAAATTTATTGCTACAGCACTAACTCATGGGCCTGCTTTTCCCAGGAGCAGAAACTTGAGAGGAAGAAAACTAAAAGGAATTTTTTTTTTTATCCATGAGAATCTCTAGGACACAGCACTAAAAATGTATTTACAATGAAACTGAGATAAAGACTTTTTGTAGCTGAACTTGAGTCTATTAATATTGAACAGCACCAACATCTAATTAACATTTCAGCAGAGATGACCTTTCCAAGAAACAGGTATGTCTACATAAATATATGTAATTTTTTTGGCTGTTAAGATGGCATGGATGACATGTCCTTTAGGAGGGACTGAACTGCAAGGAACATTTTTTAACTCTTGTAAGGTTTAAAAAACCTCTAGTAAGTTCCTTACTAGATTGTAAATAACTGAGCTGAGGCATCAATTAAATGACAGCCAGTTCTTTCTCTTCTTCTCCCCAGAATTTTGGAGAAGCAAGTTTGTGACACAAGACATGGTGTCAGCTCTGAGTGAAACACTCCTGGCTGCTCAATCTTCAGCCCCTCTCCTGCTGCAGTTCTGTCTCTCTCAATCCTCCCGTGTTCTCACAGCACACCCTGTTTCTGGAGTGACATTTGTGTAACTGTTTGGTTTGGAGCTGTCTGGAATCACATTCAGGAAGATTTAGAGGAAATGAACAGTGGATTGGCAGGGGGAGCAGCAGAGAGGTGAGAGGGACAGACCACCCAAACCAGGACACTTCTCATTCCCACCACCTAAATTCAGCAAAAAGCCAAGAAATAAACCAACCTAAACCCCTCTGCTGATCTGCCTTGATAAATATGACCAGTGGAATCTCCAGCCACGACACAAGGAGCTCCACTCTGGTTAATTAGCCTGGCAGCCAGGGGAAATGCCCAGAACACTTTGATACCTCCCCTTTATTGCACTGAAAGGAAAGCAAGATGTTGTTCACAAACCACATCTGAAGGACTGGCAAAGCTTGTTTGCCAGCCTCAGAGCCTCCCACCACTGTGCAGGACCATGATGATTCCTTTTATTAAACTCAGCTCTCCACCAAAGCTCTGCTGAGGGCTTGGAGGGACCCTTAAATCAAATCCACGAGGGGTCCTGAAGCTTCTGAACAAAGCTGTGTTTCAGCTGGAGGATGTATGTATTTGTCTTGCTTTGTAACAACTTCTCACAAAACAGCCAGGCCTTTCTTTGACCCTTTACTGAGATCAGCTCCAGTGAATTAGTTATTCTTTGGTCTGAAGAAAACTTATTACTGGACATGAATCCAAGACAAGAGACACTTTCTCCTTCCCGGGGCAAGAAGAGCCCACCCTGCTGAGCCAAGCCTGCTGGTGAAATGTTTAACACAGAGCAAGAAGCTGAGCTCCACAATTCACTCCACAGCCAGCTGCCCAAGGAGCAGCAGCTCTGAACCAGCCCTGCAGAGCTCTGGGGGACCACAGACACCTCCCCAGGCTGCTCAGAGAGGGGCAGCACTCACAACCACATCCTCTCTTCTAAGTATTGGCATTTCAGCCAGCTTTCTCTTAAAGACACGGCTGTGGTAGGAAAAAGGGGGAAAAATCACCTCCAAAAGCAAATCTGCATCATTTCTTATCTATTGTGACTGTTGCTGCAGTCAGGTAGGAAATGCAGGATTTATGTTTTATAAAAAGGCTGTGATTTAACTGCCTGCAGAAATAACGTGTTGCTTTCCCTAATTATTTTCTGGCTGGTTTGTTTTTGGGGTGATCTGGCTGGTTTTGTTCTGGGATTTGTTGTTTTCTTTTTTTTTTTTTTTTTTTTGTAGAATTCAGGATGGTTGAATTCTAGGTTTCACATGACAGATAAATAATGTCTGTTCCTCATGGAATAAAAGCACATCTCCACTTTGTACCTCTAGGTTCTTCCACCCTCACACACAGCAGGACCAGGATCTCCATCTCCAGCAGGAATCCAGCCTGGATTCCCACTGGGACCAGCACTTTGCCTTGTATTTCTGCAAGCAGCCAGCTTTTCTCCCCCCTGTTTTGATGACAATGGTTGTTTGGCTGTCCAGCCTCAGTTCCAGCTACAATAACCTTCTGGACAAAACATCTCACACCACTGCTCCTGCCAAAAATTTAATTGCATCCAACGATGCATCAGAAACAAAAGTGTTACCTAATGAATTTTTGCCCTAACTGTGGCTTTATCTTTCCTTCTTCACTAATTTCTCAAGGTTGCTGGAAGGCAGATCCTTCCCCTGCACGAGGAGCCACCAAAACCCTGACTGCTGGTTTGGAGGGCTGCATCTCCTGAGCAGCAGTAAAACTCTCCAGGTTGTTTCCTGATTTGTTTTTTTGAATGATTATTAAAAGTTTGAGATGGTTCACACACAAAGATGGGCACCAGGCCAAGTTTCAGCCCAACTGAAGCAAAGATCTGCTGGTAGACAGGGATGTGCTTCCCTGGAAAATTAAACCCAATGAAGTGCAGCAACTCTGGTGGCACCTGGGGACTGATGAGCACAGGAGCTGGACACCTGCCCAGACTTAACATCAGCCTCCCTAAGGTTACAAATGCACTGAAGTATCTTTTTACATGAAATCTCTTCATTTTTTCCTAAAACCTGAGTAGCAGGATAAAGTACTGGCCCAACTGCTGTCCTGAATGTGGCTCTGAAGCCTCTGTTAGAGCAAATCCATCTTTGTGGATGCATTTTGCACATTTTGTGTTGTCACCAAAGTGAGTGTGCAGCCAACTGAGAGCTGCCTCAGTTTGTCATTCCTGACAAAGATAAGGAACCTGGTTCAGATATAAAACTGAGATTTCTAAGGAGCACAGAATCACAGAAAAGAGTGGGCTGGGAGGGACCTTAGAGCTCATCCAGTGCCACCCCTGCCACCCCTTCCACTGCTCCCAGCCAGTCCAACCTGGCCTTGGACGCTTCCAGGGACAGCCACAGCTGCTCTGGGCACCTGTGCCATGCCTCCCCACCCTCCCAGGGACAGATTTAAGTGGGTTTGGAAAGAAATCCCAGAGCAGATGACATCCTTGACCAGGAAGGTTTTCAGAGTGCTGTTGGTGTCCTTGGCTCCTTGAGCCGTGCTGAGCATCCCGGGAGTGAGACTGAACTTCCCCCTGGCACTGTGTGGGGTCACTCAGGGGGCAGGTGAGAACCTGACCTTCCCAAAGCCCAGAATCCCAGCTCTGACATCTTCACTGATGAAACATCCCCTGCTCTAAGCAAGACTTTTCCATTTATCCGATTGCCAGGTGTCAGGGCCTGATGTGGAGCATTCTCCACTGCTGGCAGCTGAGCAATTCCCTGCCCAGCACATGGCCTTGGAATGCTCTGTTTGCCATGAACTTTAACAGGATGGCAACCCAGGAGGCCTGGGCTGTGTAAAACAACACGAGAACCCTACAACAAACATTAAATTCCTGTCATTTCTGCCCTCACTGGAATCAGGGTCAGGCCACTGACATGATTTTGCAGAACGCTGCCTTGGAGCTCTCCGTGGGCAGGCCAACAGAATCCTGCTACAAACCCATCCATTTTACACTGCCAGGGAAATTCCTGCCTCTCTCCTCTCCCTTCCACTCTAATGTGCACCTCTATCATGTTTAAAAAACAAAACAGAAGTGTTCTCAGTAGCACTGAGCAGCTGATGTGATACTTACAGAACTCCTCTGAGAATTCCCTTTCCAGAATGTTTTGCAGCCCGACTCTAATGCTGATTCCCAATGACAGCTATTTTCATTTTTCAGCATAATGCTGGGGTTTTTTTTTAAATACCAGAGTGATTTCTGGTCTGGGGAAAATGTCATTAAGTATTGCCCTTTCCTACTGACCTCTGATGAGATCAGAATGGGCACAGGCAAAGCCCTCGTTGCTCCTGCCCACAAATCAATATTTACTGCGGCACAGAAGGAGGGACAGAGGAGAAAAGACAAAACCCCCTCAATTCCTAATAACAACTTCCCTTCCTCACCCCTGTTCTTCCAGGTGCTGTTTATTAAGAGCCAGTGAACAACTGCTGATGGTTCAGCTCTGCTGCCAGCAGGACTGCAGCAAACTGAGCACTCTCATTTGTTACTCCGCTCACCTTCCCCGCCGTCCCTCTGCTTCTCCCCAATTCCGAGCACGGATGTGCAGCCACCTCCAGCACCACTTCAGACATCCAGCAGAGGAAGAGGTTTTAGCATTGTTTTTGTAATTGTTCCCCACTCCTTTACAGCTGGGTCCCAGCTACACTTCAAGGAGACCAAATCAAATGCAGCGAGAGGGTCAGCAATGAGTCCCGAGCTCCAGAAGTCAAGAGTTCAACTCAGAGGAAGGAACTCGTCTGCTCTTCCTTGGAAGCTGGTGATTTAAACATGTTACACTGAATTTTCTGGAAATTGTGGCTGCAAAGTCTTCTGAACACTTCCATTCCCTCCTAGCACCTTTTCTATGGGTTCTGATGGAAAATTAATGAAATCCCACAAATTTACCACCCACGGGTGATTTTGAGCCCTGAAATCTCACTGCTGCTCTGGACAAATTATTGAGGTCTGGACATTGCAACCTGTGCAATTTCTCCACTTAATTTATTTTTGAGAAACCTTTACCATGCTACCTGAATTCTCATGTTCTTGCAGACAATTCAGAGTCACCCTGAAACAGCAATGCTGATTTTCTGACTGGAATCCAAGAGAAATACATAACACTCCCTGTTTAAAAGAGAGCTCCCTGTGAGATCATTTTGCTGTGTTAATACTTCAGTAATTTTTTCATTCATTCATTCCATTTTTCATTTAGGCCATTCACTTTTTTCTCTTTTAATAATAACATTTAAAGCCTTTTTCTCTTGTACTGACTACTGTAAATCCCCAAACTCACTACTTACAATCTGCATTCTTAAAAATTATTGCTGGCCTTTTTTTGCATTTGTCAACCAATTATTCAAATGAATAATTGGTTGACAAATAATTGTCCCTTTATCTTTTATTATCATTCTAGAATCAGCCTTGCTGTCAGCACTGTCAGTGCCAGGAATAATTCCATTACTCCTCCCTGATCCCAGATAAACCAGTACATCAGAAACCCCTGTAAGACTGTTCTAATATCCTTTTTTTTTCTGTCCAGTTTCTCCATTGATCACCTCTGTTTGGGGCTTGAACAAATTGAAGTCACCTGGATATAAAAATATCATGATGAAAGCTTAGCACAAAGAAGGGATTCAATTTTGCCTGAAACTGAATTTGTGTTCTTTATTAGAGATTTTCAGGGTCCAGCCCTTGTGCTATGGAAAGCTTTTTTCACTTCAGAATTCGATTCTGAGTTTTTCCTCACTAAAGATTGCAATTTCAGAAAGAATCATGGAATCACTGATGTTGGGAAAGACCTTTGAGCCTTCAGGTCCAACTGTCCACCACCAAACCATGTATGCACCCTTTTATTGAACATTTCAAGGATGGAAACTCCACCACTGCCCTGAGCAGCCTGCTCCAATGCTTGACAACCTCTCCACGAGGAAACTTTCCCTAATATCTGCTTCTCCTGGTGCAGCTGAGCCCATGTCACACACACACACAGGGAGAGAACAGCATTCCCACTATCAGAGTACCCACATTCCCATTTTGGTTGTTCTTAAGCAAAATCTTGTATTTAAGTGAAAATTCCTCCACTTTCACCTTGCCCACTATCAAGCCAGAATCTGAGGGATCTGCCCTCATCCCACAAAATGGGATTTCTGACATGGCCCCAAAAGAAAAGCCCCTTAATCCCAAATATCAGAGTAGCTGAAAACAACTCCCAAAAGAAGAAACAATTTATAGGGCTGCAGCAAGTATTAACTCATTTTCTCGCATGAGGTAATCAGCTTGTCTAAAATATTTCATCCCTACCCACAGAATCTATTTTTTTCTTGGCCTTTCCAGTGCCTACCATGGCAGCAGGGTAATTTAATGCTGCTTCAGATCTTCTGTGACCTGGGGCTCCAGCACCAGCTGAGCAGCTGCCTGTGCCTGCTTGGTGTGATTCCACAGCTTTGCTAAATTTACAGCATCAATATTGAGGATTTTCCTTCATTATCCTTTTTTTCCCTTTAATTTTGCAGCGTTCCTCTAATAAAAATACTTGAGCCAGTAAATCACCCTGTGCTGCACCATGTGTAGGTCTGAAACATTAAAAAAAACCCCAGGAAATTAGGGAAAAGCCTCTGCTGTTCCCAATTCCTTGACACCACTCACATCCTGGTCCTCACCTTTGCACATCACCAGCCTTGAAACACTTGTGTGTGTGTGAGTGTTTTCTTTTCCTGGCAGCTAAACAAACAAACCACACACATTAATTTTAATGAGCACCTCAAGGTTTTTCTCTAAAAGAACTCTGAAGAATATTTAATAGCTGAGATAAACACTCCATTAAGTTAAGGAGGTTGTTGAGTGTTGCAGTTCCTTAAATATTGTCCCTGTGGAGATCACAGTGATCATTAAAAAATTGAGAAAAGAGAGGAACAACTGAGTGCAGCTGGTGGGGGAGAAGATGGGAGAAATTTGTGGTGGGCACTGGGGTCAGGTCAGAATTTCCCTGCACAAGAAGAAAAACAGGAGTTTTGAGAATCTCCAGCCATGACTGCCCTTACCCCAGGCCCCTCTGAAGTTGATTTTGTTATCAAATTTTGCCTTTTAGGAGGCCACTATGTCTGCAGAACACTGGTTAAAAGGTGTTGAGACAGAATTATTTTAAAGCAGCAAATTCTTATCACAGCCTGGTTAGGGAAAGTGACTTCAATGAAAGGAGAAAAAAAAAAAAATCCTGAACCAAAATATTCATTTCATCAGAAATTCCATTCCTTTTAACTCTCCTTCTGTGGGTCAGCTCTCAGCTCTGAGTTCCCACACAGAATAAACTGTGCATGGTTAGAAGTTTGAAAAACTTGAAAACATTCATTTCATGTGCTAGGCAAAGATGCAAAAGTGAGGCAAAATGCCAAAGCAGAAATGGCATAAAAATAGCCAACAATTTTTTAATCTGCAGAGCCTTTTACCTCCACTACCAGCTGAACCATCTGTTCTGCAGTTGTTCAGGTCTGCAGGAAGAAGGGTGTAAATCTCAAATGTGGTGTTGTTTAAAGCTTTGACAATCTGCTGGGTAATGAGGTTGCATAATAAATAAGTAATAATAACAATAATGATTTCTTTTTAACAGTGCGACCAAAATAAATCTGCAAAACAGATTTAAGATGAAAAGATTTGATGGCTGAGGATGTCTTCAAACCAGTCTGATGTTCTCCAGCTCCTGGGGAGGTCATCCTAAGCCATTCATGGCTCCTCACTCTCCTGCTGTCCCTTACCCTCAGGAATTCCTCATGGGAGAGGAAGGCAGGGCAGAGCCTGCAGATTTATTTTACACCTTGAGATTTTGGGTTTGCCTTTCCCCAATAAAAACTTCCTCAAGAACCTCCCAAAACTCATTTACTCCTGCTGTGCCTCAGTGTCCCTGATACCTCAGGTTTGGCTTTTCCATGTTTCAGGTTCTGTGCTGCTTTAGTGTGTGGGTCTGAGCTCCATATTATGGGATGGTGAGCTCTGTGCCCAGAGCAGGGAGACAAAACAATTCCTGCTCCAGCTGGGCACCAAGGACAAATGAGCCAAATCCCAGCCCAGGAGCACAAACCCCGTGGGCTGGAGAGAGAAAAACAAGCAGGGTGGGAGTGCCTGGGCTAAAGCTGGGCTGGGACAATGAACTGCAAGGTGGGAATGGAGCAGAGCTGATCCCAGGGAGAGACCCCGGGAGCGCTGGTGCATTTTGGGGCCATTTTGGGTCATCTTGGGGGCAGCCCTGGCTGGGCTCTGGTGCTGCCCAAGGTGGGTCCATGGAGGAGATCCTTGGAATCAATCCCTGCTTTATTCTGGGACTCTGCTCCAGCCAGCCTGCACAAGGCATCACCCCAGGCAAAGGGGATAAAGGCATGGAGAGCTGGGAGGATCCACAAGGATGGATCATCTCCTCTGGGACCACAGAGATGAGAAGAAAGGTCACAAGGTCGGCTAACACCACATTCACCCTCAAATAATCCTTTTAGCAGACCAACAGCAGCACCTGGCAGGCTCAGGGAGGGTGACAGCCCAGCAGCTGGAGCAGGGCCAGGGCAGAGCCCAGCTCAGCAGATCCTGCTGCTCCAGGTGTGGGAATGTTCCACCTGAACAGGAATAACCACAGGGATCCCCCCATGCAGGACCTGCTCAGATGGTTTCCAGCCATGTACCCAGGGATTTCACTGTTCACAGAACAACCACACTAAAAATTGCTTTATGCACCTCCTGCACCACTTTTAGGCTTCCAAACACCCCACCAAATCTGGGCTGGAAGAACTCCCAGACTGAAGATTCAATAAAAAGTAGCATTTATTTCATTATTCAATAAAATAAATAGACTGGCAGACTGGATATTCCATCAGAACCTTACAGCTTGTTAGACCATCAAAATAAGTTAGGCTTGATCTGTGGACTACATCTGATAATGTCCTCAAATCCTTTAAAAGGGGCTTAAATACAGATCATGCCTTGTGAAATTGGCTCAGTGGCTTGACACCAGGAGATTCTGTCCCATGAAATGCATCTCATTTGAGCAGCAGATTTGACACAGATCAGAGCTTCGATGGCTTTGCTGGAGTTCTTGGGTTGAGGTCTCTAGAAACTCCTAAGGACATTCTAGAGACTAGTTCTCAATGTCTAGAATTTGCAGTTCTGGTTCTCAATGTCTAGAATTTGGAGTTCTGGTTCTCAATGTCTAGAATTTGCAGTTCTGGTTCTCAATGTCTACAATTTGGAGTTCTGGTTCTCAATGTCTAGAATTTGGAGTTCTGGTTCTCAATGTCTAGAATTTGGAGTTCTAGTTCTCAATGTCTAGAATTTGGAGTTCTGGTTCTCAATGTCTAGAATTTGGAGTTCTGGTTCTCAATGTCTAGAATTTGGAGTTCTGGCTCTCAATGTCTAGAATTTGGAGTTCTGGTTCTCAATGTCTAGAATTTGGAGTTCTAGTTCTCAATGTCTAGAATTTGGATTTTCCCAAACATTTGGGAATGTTTGTTTCTGCTTTCCAGCTAAAGCCAAAGGCTCTCCTTAAAAGCAAAAGTAAGAGCTGATGAAGGATGAAGTCCTGAGCTGGGACATCACGCATCCTTCATCTCCCACATCACCTTCCACACCTATTATCCTGCACCTTGTCATAAAGAGAGGGGAAAATGTGTTGATCTGAGCAGGCACTTCAATGGGAATGCACACTTTGTGTCCCCCTTCTTTCCTCTTCCAGCAAATCCATCCCTGATCCCAAGGATTCCCTTTGCTCCCTTCCTGAGGCACAAACAGGAACTTGCACTGAGTCCAAGCCATTTCCCAAGAGGATTCTGGAATTCCCCAAGCCAGGTAAAGCACATTCCTGACCCCTGATTTCCTTCTATCCATTGATAATGCACCAAATCTGCAACAGACACTCTGCAGTTCCTGGAATTCTCTTCCTGGGGATTTCATTTAATACAAATAATATGCATTAGCAATGCATATTTTGCTTGTCTTGGGGGATGATTTTCCATAACTTATTCATTATTTATGTTCTTTTCATATGCTGGAGATGGCTGCTCTGCACACCCCAACTTCACCACTCAAAAATCTCCTCAAAGAGAGGCTGAAACCTCTCCTATCCCTTTAAGGGATTTTGGGTAGAATTAATAATACACATTAATAATTCAATTTTTCTTTTTGCCTGGTGGTGGACGAGCAGTTTTCACAGTGGCTGAGCAGTTTTCACACAGCAACACCAATCTGCATTAATAATGCAATTTTTGCCCCCCTCATTCTAAGGGGCTGATGGGCAGGCTGCTTATGAAATAATCAGTTTGATAATAGGTAATTTTGCTTTGCAGTGACTCAAACCCCAGAGAGACTCACAGGGTGTTGCAAATACTTGCTGCAGACAGAATCCATCAATCCCCTCTGCTTTTCCTATGAGGAGCACTGGAAGGATTCACCCACCAGCCACTTCCTCCAAGCCTCTGCAGCAGACCCTAAATAAACACTGGAAATTCTTCCTCTCCTCATGACCAGCACTGGGAATTTCTACTCCCACCTGCCGGTAGGAATAAAATTTAAAATCATTTCACCTCCTCGTGAAAAGGAAAAGGAAGGAAAAATCAAGATAATCACAGAATCACTGAGGTTGGGAAAGCCCTGGGGACACTCAGGGGCTCTTCTGCAAGGAAGGCCTTAAAACTCCTAAAAATCCCTCCTAGCCTTCAAATATTTTATTGCAATTCTAGCAACAATCCCTTTCTATCCTCCATCCCCTCCCACCCTTTCTTCTGGTTTATGAGAAACCACTTTGGAAGAATTTCCTGCCCTTAATGGTTTCCTGGCTATTTTTTTGGTGCAGGATATTGTTATAAAAGCAGGTGATAGATTCAGGTATTGATTCCTTTTAAAGCTGGTTTATCAGATGGGAGAGAGATTTTTATCTCCCTGCCACCTCAGGGCCCAGAGCTTTTAGCAGCTGGACAATTATGAGCTTGAAACTGTCCATTTCAAGGAGATATCAATAGATCACTCTGTGTTTATGAAATACAGGAAGCTTAAATGCCCCTAAATTGCATAATCTTTACAGCTGCTGGAAGTGTTCACAATATTTAAATGCATAAAACCAGTAATTTCAGCAGGACAAAACAAGAATAAACAAGAAAGGGAAGGAAATAGGAAAAGAAATGGTTTTATCTGGCTTTGCTGTTTAACTGGAATTTATTTTTAGCTAATGATAACAGACTCAAAAAGTATCCAAGCACTGAGCAGAAGTGTCATTTGGAGCAGAGTTAAACACACTTTCACTGCCATTAATCATGGCAAAAGTGACAGAAGAAAAATGAGCTGGCTCTGTGCATCTAATGTATTAATTCTGCCTCAGATTGGCTGAGTGCACGAGCAAGTGAGAACAGGCACACCTCTGCAAAAGGAGAGGAATGGCACTCTCAAGCTTGCTGTTAGGAAGAAATAGAATTGTTTTTTTTCCTCAAAGAAAGATTTTTAAAAGTTCCAAAAAACCAAAGACTTTTCTTAAACATGGCTGAATAATTACAATGAAAAATAACCTGAACTCCAGCAGCCTAACCCCATTTTTACAGAGCACATTTTCCTTTCTTTTCCCCCAGTTCCCACATTTTCTGCTAAGGATTGATTCCTATTCATTTGCTGGAGGATCTGGCTAACTTTCTCCTTCAGAGCCACCCCAAAGCTGTGACTTTTCCCCCAAACTATTTCGTTTTATTCCTGCTTCTAAGTTGCCTAATTCAAACCCAAACCTAATTTGTTGCTTTTTTCCCCAGATTGGGTAAAATTTCAGCCTCTGAGGATGCCCCTGGTGAAGCACACACAGGGTGAGCTGAGGCAATGAGAGGTGAAGGAAACTTTTCCCTTAATTCTGCTGGAATCCCAAGCTGGTAATTTCAGTTGTGAACTTCAGCTTCCTCCCGAATTCCTGAGATGTTCTTGCAGCTCCCTGGCACATATGGAGCCCTTCCTAAAAACACCCACCAGAGCCCTACTTGCAGAGCTGGTGACTTTGCTGACACCACAGAAAAACCTGGCCAGAAACCCAAAAAAAAAAGCCAATTTAAATCTCCAGCAGCCATCCAAAGCTGACCAGAACCAAAAGCAAAGTGGGGAAACTCAAATTCAGTCTCAGGATCCTGCTCTGCCTGCTGGGAACAGAGTCCTCAGGAGTTTGAGGGAAGTTTTTCTATGGAGGAAAGTTTTCTCTGCCTGGATCAGCTCAGTGGAATGATGAGCTCCTGGCAAAAGGAGGAGATGGATAACTCAGTAACTCACAGCCTGTTCTGTCCCCAGCTATTCAGGTCATCCTTCTGCAGCTCACATCTGTTTGTTACAGCCTGAAGGTCATGGAAGGGGTTTTCTGCTGTAGAGGGAGTGCTAAAAAAGAGGGTGACCAAAAAAAGGGACCTCAGGAAGCCACCAACAATAAAAACATTTCAGGCAGCAGCTTTATCAATAACTTCAGGAGGAGTTACAGCTGCACCTCGAGATTTGTGGGTGCTGTGCTGTCATCTGGAAGAGAAAGAATTTCCTGGTTGATTTGGGATAGCAGCTGCCTGGAATTTCCTGATTGATTTGCTGGAATTTCCTAATTGATTTGCTGGAATTTCCTGGTTTATTTGGGATGGCAGCTGCCTGGATTTCCAGATTGATTTGCTGGAATTTCCTGATTGATTTGGGATAGCAGCTGCCTGGATTTCCAGATTGATTTGCTGGAATTTCCTGATTGATTTGGGATAGCAGCTGCCTGGAATTTCCTGATTGATTTGCTGGAATTTCCTGATTGATTTGCTGGAATTTCCTGGTTGATTTGGGATGGCAGCTGCCTGGATTTCCTGATTGATTTGCTGGAATTTCCTGATTGATTTGCTGGAATTTCCTGGTTGATTTGGGATAGCAGCTGCCTGGAATTTCCTGATTGATTTGCTGGAATTTCCTAATTGATTTGCTGGAATTTCCTGATTGATTTGGGATAGCAGCTGTTTCCTACCTGGAATGGGAACGGGAGCAGCTGCTTGGTGGGAGTGAGGGAGAACCAGAAGAGCTTCAGGTAAAGACAAAATGAGAGGTAAGAAGTGAGATGCAGAGGGAGAATGAGCTGGCTCTGTATATCTAAATAATTTAATTAATTAATTCTCCCTCAGACTGGCTCAGTGCATGAGCAAGTGAAAACAGGCACACCTCTGGAAAAGGAGAGGAATGGCACTCTCAAGCTTTCTGTTAGGAAGAAATAAGAGTTATTTTTTCCTCAAAGAAAGATTTTAAAAGTTCCAAAAATTCAGAGACTTCTTTTAAATATGGCAAATAATTACAATTAAAAAAAATAACTGAACTCCAGCAACTAAACCCCATTTTTATAGAGCACCTTTTCCTTTCTTTTCCCCCAGTTCCCACATTTTCTGCTAAGGATTGATTCCTTTTAATTTGCTGGAGATCTGGCTAACTTTCTCCTTCAGAGCCACCCCAAAGCTGTGACTTTGCCCCCCAAAATTATTTCATTTCATACACTGCAACAGTGAAGGGACGTGCAGGGATAGAAAATATTTAGCCAACAACATAAGAACCCTACTTTAGCTCTCAGGAAAAGCAAACAGAATCCCTTTGGAATAGTGGCAAGGTGGAAAAATAAAGAAACAGCAGCAAAAATGGGCAAGGTGCAGTGTGGGCTCCAGCAGCACCTACATTTTTTAGCCCGAGGCAGGAAGAGACAGCTCCTTTGAGGGTGATTTACAGCAAGCCTACAGCCCATCTGCTTTGGAGAGCCAAGACACTAAAGATAATCTCCAAATTAAACAGCAAGATAAACACTGAGCAGGGACACAGCCTTCTCTCCTACCCCGAGGAAATTGTGCTTTGCATCTTTCTCCTCCATGGGAAATAAACCAGGGAAAAGGAGATGAAAAGAATCCAATTCAGCTCCAAAATGATTGAAACTCTCGGGTGGGTAATTAATAGAGGGCAAATTAAGTTTTAGCAAAATTAATTTCATTATTCTTGGGTAAAGCTGGAGTGGTTGAGGTGGGAGAACAACGTGACCCACTGGGGTGGAGCTGCTTTTTGCCAAGGGCTGAGCTGGGGCAGAGCTCTCCATCCTCAGGGGCAGTGCAGAACATCTCCAGGATCAGTCAGGATCTCCTTCCTCCTGCTCAGGGAAAAGCAGCCACAGCTCCTGCCAGGAGTTCTGTGCTCCTCCAAACACAGAAATCGCTGATGTGGCCAGGCCAGACTTCCTGAGCAAGGACAGCTGGGACAAATTCCTCAGCTTCACCCCTAAAATGACATTTCAGGCTGGGAGCTGCAGGAATGACAGCAAGTGGCAAAAGGGAATGGCAGCAGCTCCTGCACAGCTGAAACAAAGTATTCACATGATTTAAAGAGATTCATTTTGGTTCCTGTCTCAGGGTTTTTTTTTGGTAATTTCAGCCATTCCTTCTGATGTGAGGGATTGCTGGAGGTTTGTCACGTATTTCTGTGCTCAGCAGGTGATCAGTCCAGGGAATTTTGGGAAAATCACAGAACCATAAAGGGAGATTTGCTGAGAAGTTTGTCTTGGGTTCTCAAAGCACAGACACCAAATGTAAAGGAATATTTGAGATTCCAGACTAAACAGATCTTCTGAGAAAAACCTGCAAAATGACACCGTCTTCATTATGCCAGAATTTAGCAGATTATGCAGATTATTAATCTTAATATTATCAGATTCTGCAGGTTATTAATCTTTTTCCTGCTCCTGTTTCCAGGGGATCAGTCCTGGCTCCCTTTATTCCCATGGAATGGAAAGGAACACGTCAGCTGAACACACTCCAAACTGGTTTAGGATCATGAAATTCCCTGTGGCCAAACTACAAATAAATATTGCTGTCAGCTTCTAAGGTTCCCTTTAACCACAAAAATGTATTCTTCTCTTTCTAGGGTTCATTTTAACCACAAAAAGAAGAATAATAAGAACCACAATAAGAAGAATTTATTCTTCTCTTTCTGTTTTCCCTTGACTGCATCGTTTCACTGAAATTTGTGTATTCAGTCAGCAGCAGAACACAATTTATTGTAAATGTTCCCTTTCTGGCTGAAATGCCAAATATCAATCCTCTAAAATAGAAAAGCTGAATAATTATGAAGGATTTCCCACTTCCAAATGGTTTTAAAGGCAGAGGGATCACTGCAGTTTAGCTCTGGGTTTTCCCTTTCCTCCCTGTGACAGGGATGGATCCTGGGATGAGGCTGAGGTTCACCTAGTGAAGAATGAGTAAAATAAAATAAAATAAAATAAAACATAAAAAATAAAATAAAATAAAATAAAATAAAATAAAATAAAATAAAATAAAATAAAATAAAATAAAATAAAATAAAATAAAATAAAATAAAATAAAATAAAATAAAATAAAATAAAATAAAATAAAATAAAATAAATAAAATCCACTTCTCCAGCCTAAATACCTGTTCCACACAACCCAAAGGTCATAATAGTACAAAATAAATATGCAGGTATAGTCAGAGCTCATTTTTTCTCTTACTAAAATCATGAGGGCCAAAATCCAGGGCAGAATTTTCATGCCCTTCAAATTGAGTCCAAATAATGTCACTTGACACCACAATCTCCAAATCCTGAACTTTGCACCTGGAGTGGGACTTGACCCCACTCCCAGAAGGAGCTCAGCACCACAAAAAGCTTAACAAAATTTGCTTTACAAATCCTCATCCAGAGCTCCCAAACCACTGTAAAAATGCTGCCTTAAAAAAATCCCAAATAAACGTTGATTTAACCTTTTGGCACTTCACAAATATTTCAAATTTCATTTTTCACCATTTACAGCTATAACCCAATTTAGGGGGAAAAAACCAAACATATAAACATATTTGCCAATTACAAGACTTATTTGAAAAATAGCTCACTAGAAGAGATTTTAGCCCAAGATGAGATTAGTCATATTCTAAGTTATTTATTTCCCTGCACAACCACAGAGGAACAATCATTTTATTGTATTTTTTTTTTAAATAGTGTTTCTTTAAAGAGCCAAGAATGGAAGCAAAGCACTTTGTTTTAATAAGGTCATGATGGCTATTAAATAATTTGCATATTGAAGGTTAAATCCTTATTTCTAGACAGTAAAAAAGTATTTTTGTCTGACCTTGGGGACTGGAAAAAGCAGGAAGGAGGGTGTCCTGAATGATAAACAAAAGGGGGGAGGTTGTGCTTTGTGGTATTTGCAATTGTTCCCATCCACACCCACTCAAAGGGAGGGAACTCTGCTGAAAACCCAGGCCCATTTCTCAATGATTCTCCTAAAAGCTGCAGCCACAGCTCCAGAGATTGCCTGGGTAAGGGACAAGGCTGTGGCACAGCCTGGAATTGTCCCCAGCACCAGCTGGAGAGAAAGGGACAGTGAGGCAGCCAGGGCAGGGTCCTTCTCCTCAGGAACCACTTCAACAGAAAATGTAAAGGGTCCTGGCACACTCTGATACAGATTTCAAGGGTAAATCCTGCAAGGATTTTCCAGCACACCAGACACCTGAATTTGGCTGGAAAAATCAAATTTGTGAGGGATCCCCTGCTCTCTTCCCAGCTGAGGAAAGGCAGATGCTTTCCTCTCCTTCTCCAAATGATGCCTCAGGTTTGGCTTTTCCATGTTTCAGGTTCTGTGCTGCTTTAGTGTGTGGGTCTGAGCTTCATATTATGGGATGGTGAGCTCTGTGCCCAGAGCAGGGAGACAAAACAATTCCTGCTCCAGCTGGGCACCAAGGACAAATGAGCCCAATCCCAGCCCAGGAGCACAAACCCCGTGGGCTGGAGAGAGAAAAACAAGCAGGGTGGGAGTGCCTGGGCTAAAGCTGGGCTGGGACAATGAACTGCAAGGTGGGAATGGAGCAGAGCTGATCCCAGGGAGAGACCCCGGGAGCGCTGGGGCATTTTGGGGCCATTTTGGGACATCTTGGGGGCAGCCCTGGCTGGGCTCTGCTGCTGCCCAAGGTGGGTCCATGGAGGAGATCCTTGGAATCAATCCCTGCTTTATTCTGGGACTCTGCCCAGCCCAGCCTGCACAAGGCATCACCATTGCTCTGTATTCCCTCTCCTGTTCCCCTATTTTCCTATTTATCCCAGAGCCTGCGGTCAGGGAATTCAGGCGCTGCTGCTTCCACAAATCCCCGGAGCACAAAAACTACCCCACACACAGAGAACCCAGAACTTGAGCTGTCAATGCCTTCCACTTACACTGCACTTATGGACCATTTTAGAAATCAGATTGTGGAGTTTGATTTCTCCAACTATTTCCCTCCTCAGGACTGTTATTGACTAATCTATCAAAGGCCACAGCTCCCTAACGATGCATCAGTGCAATGCATCACCACAAACGCAGCACCAGCCCGATGATAGATTGCTCAATAACCTGGGAGCAGCTGGCAAGAACTTCCAGGGAGTCATGTGATCCAAGTTTTGTTCTGGTTTTTGCTGTTGTTGTTTAGTTTACACAGCTCAGAACGAGCAGGATGAGCTGTTCACGGGTTGGGAGCAAGTTCACACACCAAAAGGTTTTAGTTGTGGTAATAGAAACTGAAGGCTGTGCTATCTTAATTTGGAAAGGCAGATGTTGCTTTTTAGATTTCCAACAGTTTTCAATGAATCTGTATCACAATTCCACACAATTCTTATTTCTGATGTATTTTTGCACTCCCAGGTCAGTTCAGCACCTTTACCAGAGCTGCAGGTGATAAGCAAGGCCCACACTTGCACAGCTCTCATCCCAGAGGTCCCTTTGAACGGGATTACAGGGCATATGTGCCTTCACCATCCCTAAATCACATCCCTTATCCTGGAAAAATTACCCCAAACACCCCCAAAATGGCACAAAATCATTTAGCTTGGAAAAAAACTCAAAGGTGATGGAGCTCAACCAGCAGCACCATGTTCCCCCCCACATTCCCTTCTCCTCCAGAGCTTCCTGAGCTTCCCTACAACACAGGGAAGTTTCAACAACAAAAACTTCTCAAGGCTTTCCCAGATGTGAATTTTTCCTTGCAGGACAGACTTGCTGCTATTTATCCATCCCATCCATCTCTGTTTCCTTTGCCTTTTCCTTTTAATGGTTTATTAACTCTTTATTGGCTTTCTGTTGCCATGTCCCCTCTCTGCACTTAGCACCGTGACATTATCTGACACCACGAAGCCAGGAAAGAAAAAATAACCTGAAAATTCTCCATCCTGAAAAACATAACCTGAAAATTCTCCATCCTGACCACCCTGCCTGTTAGTTGTGAAGGAAAGTTTAAATAACTGGGATTAGTGCTCAATCCCAAAGCAAAGCAGCTCTGTCTGGGTGTTACAGCACATTCTGCCATTGGAAAGAAAGGCACTGGCACTCTTAGGGTTGGATCTCTCCTGAATTGCAGTTTATCTCTGAAAAGGTAAACTGGTCACACTGGTAATAAAGAGAGAGAGAGAGAAGCAAGGGAAGAAAAAGGTTCATAAATCAAAAGTGGGGTTGTGGCTCAGAAGAGGAGTTGTGAGAGGATATTGAGATTTTCCACAGAGAAATCCAGCAGGCTCATGGAGAAGGTGGAAACTTCTATCCAAAAGGAGTGGGGATGATGGATGGATGAACTGGGCAGGCTGAGGAAGCTCCAGTGGAACACTGGGAGCCAGAAGTGCTGATCAGCTGGGTAAAACACATCAGAGGCAGCTGCAGAGGAGTTAAAGACACACAAGATTTCAGGGTTTAGAGGAACTTCTTATGGAGGCAGCTCAAGGCAGAAAGAAATGGATGTTCTTAGCCTCAAAATGAAGCTCAGGAAGTAGAGAAATCAAACAGCAGATCTGCTTCATTTCTTTGATCTTTTCCAGTTTGGATTTTAACCCTACATCCTCCTTGACTAGCAGTAATTTCTGGGTTCTCCACAAACCCTGTGGTTTTCTATTTGATTTACAGAGGGCTCTTCCACAGGAGGAGGGCCCTGGTGGATTCCTGTGCTCCAAGCCAAAGCCATCCCTGCTCCATGCAGAGCACCACAAGGATGGAATGGGCAGCAGAGCTCAGCAGGTTTACTTCTGAGGCTGGGAGGACTTGTAAGGGCTGCTAATAGAAAATTTCCAGAGGATTTGCAGGAGCAAACAAGCAGTTTAGAGGTGTTTATCTGATCAAGCCCAGCAGCTCTGCCAGCCTGGGGTCAGCAGTGCTGCACATTAAACCCTCCCTACCTGAGCTCCACAAAGATGGGATTGTGCCCAGGCTGCAAATGCTCTGCAGCTGAGGTGGAACTAAAGCACATTTTAACCACGGTGCCTAATCAGGCCTATTTTTATGTCTGAAATGCAACTTGACTCAGGGGCAGTGTTGTAACATGGCCCCAATCAACAGGAGTAAAATAAATCCCATTATCTGCTTCAAGTGAGGGCTGTGCTCTAACTGGATTTTCTACTACAGAAGAACCCCAAATATGGAGAGAGAAATCAGTATTCCAAGAGAAGATGTTTGTGTGAACACAAATATTAAGGGAATAAAAAGGGAGTATTTTCTCTAGTTCAGGGAATCAGTTTATAATTCAAAAAGGAAAAAAGGTGTTGGGCCATCAGCTGAGCCCTATTTGTACTTTAAAGAAAGCTGTAGAAAGCAGAAAAATATGAATTCCCACGGGCACATTAAAATATTCTTGGATTTAGGCAAGGCCAGGGGTACTGGCAAGCAGCAGGATGGCAGAGAGAAAATGAGCATCTACAGGAAAGCTACTGGGTCAGCACGTTGGAATTATGCAGGATAAAAACAAGGCATGGAGTGCTCCCTCTCCAAAATGAAAACAATACTTTGAACAATTAAACCAAAAGAATGAAATCCCACAGAGCCAGCAGCTCCTCAGTGATGGAGCAGATTTGGTTCCTGGGTGGATGCAGAGGGCCCAGAGCTGGCAAAAGAAGCAAGGCAATAATCTGGGCCCAAAAATAAACATGGCAATGGCTGCTGAAGGCAGAAACCATCAGGGAGATTTTGTGGGGATTGCAAATCATCCAACCATCTGTCCAGGAGGACCAGGCACTCTCTGGGCACGCAGGGAACGAGGAATAAATCACACAGGCAGCCTGGCACTGGCAAAGATGCTCCTGGAAGCTCATCTGGAAAATGATTCTCCCATCAAGGCACTGCAGGAATGAAGCAGGTGCAGGTCAGAGCTATTAATTCCCCCAGATTTCACATCCATGCACAGATTTGCTAGATTTGGTCTCTCAGTCTTGGGACAATGGAGCCTAAATGGGATTTTTTGCCAGCATTTGTGAGTTTGATGCCGGTAGGAATGTTCAAAAGCAAACAATGAAACCTGTGTGTCCCAAGAGGTGAAGGACAGGAGCAGAAAAGAGAATTTCACAGGAATTAAAGGCTGTCCTGATGCTGACACAAAGGCTGGGCCTAACCCTGCATGGAGATCTTCTCCACCTTATACCTGAGCTTCCAGAAAACATTTCCAACAGCATTCCACACCAAAAACCCATGGGATTACACAGAGAGACTGGCACGGGGAGAGATGGATTACCAGAGACAGCTTTCAGGGACTGAGCCCCCAGCTGGTTTGATTTATTCATAAAATTCAGGTTTTAATGGACAGGAGACTCCTCTGCTGCAAATCCCTGCTGGTGTGAAGAATGCAGGAGCTGTGCCAGGGTCCCTCTCCCTGATGAACTCTTCCTGCCTGGCCCAGGGCAGGCAGAGGTGGAAGAACCCAGCCCATGAGCTCTCAGTCTCTGCTTTACACAGATTAATGGGAGACAGGACTGGAATGTGGGCAGAGCCAAGGGTTGCACTGTCTGCATCCTGGACAGGAGAGATTTTCTACAGGAGCTGCTCCAAATCTTCTTAAACTTTGTGTAAAAAATGGAATCTATGTGCACAAAATACTGCTGGGAGCTGGGAGTGGATTTCTGCTCATTTTAAGGCTGAATCCCTGGTTTCTGTCAATTTATTGCTGCTTTCTATTTCCAGCATAGGCTGTGGCCTTGGAACAGCCACAAACCTTGGAGCTGATTCTGCCTGGTACAAACAATTTATCAGTTTTATCCATCCCTTCTGAAATCTGGTCTCATCTGCCTGCTTAGAGATGTCCTCACCTTTCCAAGAACACATCTGAAATCAAAAATAAGATGCACAACTCCAGAAGAGAGCCACAGCATCAATTAGGTGAGAAGGAAAAAAAAAAATGAGTGCTGCTGATTTTTCCTTTTGTGTTTCTGTTTGTTATTTATGCAGAGACTCCTGAGAAGGTGGAACAGCTGAAAGAACTTTAAAGGAGAGAGGTGAAAGGAAAATTTCAGCTTTTTTCCCTGTATTTCTGGGAGTGTTTGCACTTCTGTTAATAATTTTATCCCTGTTAAAGCACACAGATGCCACCTAAAGCATTTAGAACAATTAACACCGTGCCATGATAAATCATTGGGTTCAAATCTGTGTCATGAAATAAAATAAAAAATAACAAGATATAATCCTGCTATTAAACCTTAATGAACTGCAGCATTTGGACTGGTTTTCAATAAATTTGACTTTTACCAGTGTAAAGAAGCAATTCTGACCTCACCTGGCTGGGAAAGAAGGAAGATCCAAGAAGCTATAAAAGAGAAGCTGCTCAAAGTGGGACCTTTTTATTCCCTAATAAAGAATGAAGTTTATCTGTGAATGATCCTGGAAGAAGATTTACAAGTCTGTAAAATGTCACTAAGAGCAACCTGGAAATTGAAGCTTTGAGAGAAGTTCACCAGATTTTTGTTCTGCAGAGCTTAAAAAACAACAATAACAACAACAAAAAAAGATGTGGGAGTCAAACTGGCCAAAAGGCACAGCTTCAGAACAACCAGAGCTGGCATGGAAGTTCAAAGTGTACAAAATAATCATGCCATAAAAACAACTGTCACTATTTCTTGCTTGATTACAAAGCACTGGAATCTAAAGAGAGTCTCTGGAATAACAAAGATTCCCACAAGAATCAACTGAATTCACTCCTCTGCATGAGAAGAAGGGAAATTCCATTCTCTCCATCAGGAGATGATGGATATGGACTCCGTGGGACAGCTCTGAAACCCAGCTGGCACAAGGCAACACATCACTGGAGATGAAAATGCAACTTCAAAATTAGTTGGTAGGTCACTTCATTTTTTTAATCAACTTACTTTAAGTTGCTTAAATTTCTGACATCAAGTTTGTAAGTGAGAAGTAAAAAAAAAAAAAAACCTCTATTTTTTTTCTCCCTATAAGATTAATTTTCAATTTAAAAGGTTTAGAGGATTCCTCCACTGTCACTCCAGAGGGACCCTCAGTTTGAGCAGAGAATCTCCCTATATTTCATGGCCACAACGTGGATCCACAGCAGTTTGACAGAGAAATTAAAACTCAAGTGGAAACTCGAGATTTACTGTAGAATAGCAGCAAAGTGGGAAGATGGAAACCCTTAAATAATGCCCAGAGTTCCAGCTCACAGGACCTTTGATTTTTTGGGGAAATAAACCAAAATTCTCTGCCTAAATCCAGCACATCACAACTTATTCATACTCACAGAGCAAAAAGGAAAGGGGGAGAAAAGGAGGAGGAAAGGGAGGAGGAGGAAAAGGAGGAGGAGGAAGAGGAGGAAAAGGAGGTGGGAAAAGGAGGAGGGAAAAGGAGGAGGGAAAAGGAGGAGGAAAAAGGAGGAGGAAAAAGGAGGAGGAGGAAAAAGGAGGAGGAGGAAAAAGGAGGACAGGGAAAAGGAGGACGGAGAAAAGGAGGATGGGGAAAGGAGGAAGAGGAGGAAAAGGAAGAGGAGGAAAAGGAAGAGGAGGAGGAAAGGGAGGAGGAGGAGGAAAAGGAGAACTGCTGTTGCCTGAGGTCTGGCAGGTGTTCAGTTCCTGGCATGGAAGGATTCCCAGTACAAAACAGCTGAAAATGCATCCCAAACTTTATAAATATCTCTGGATATTTGATGCTCTGTAAAATTAAATGGAATTAGGTGCTGACAGGAACAAAGGCACTGGGAGAACACAACAAGCATTAGGGGTTTGTTCCAGACTTAGGAAGCCTCAAAATGCAAATTATCAGCAAGACTTGCTGACATTTGCAGTCTGTGGGAAGAGGAGATGAGGGCAGGTATGGAAGGGAAAGATCAGAGTGGTTCAGAAAGCAAAATCCTACAGAACTTAAGGCAGAGCTGCTATGGAAAACCCTGGGAGTTTTGGAATTGTGATGTACAAGGCACAATGCAATGCACTGTCAACACTTCTGCTTCATCTTTGTCCTTTGGCTTTGTGTTTTAAGGGAAAACTGTTGAAGGCACAGACCCCAAGCACCCCCAAATTTAAAAGCTGTTCCCCTCCAACTCACATTTCTCTCCAAAAACTAAAAAGGATTTAGCCAGGACACAAAGATTGAAGGGGAGGATTGAAACCCACTCTTCTACAATCCTTTAAAATAATTAAAAATAAAAACTCCAAGTTCTTCCTGTGTGACCTCCTGAGCTCCAGCAGAGCCCTGCATTAATAATGGAATCAGACAATTTTATGCCTCTTTAATAATGGATGCCAGAGATATTTGGGGTTAGGGAGGACAGTGTTCATTTATTGATCATCATGCATTATCTCCAACCTGGAAACTCCTGAGCAGCTTTCATCTCCTGTGCCCTCCTAAATAATTCAGAATGTCATTTCAGTTGGGTTATTTTGTTTGTATCTTTTCTGATTAAACTTGTATTTTTTTAATCAGAAGAAAAGCTGACAGACCTGTAGCAAAGGGTCAAAATTTCATCTCGCGTTACTCAAAAAGTCCCAAGGAAATCATCTTGACAAGTCCCCCAAATGAGGATATTTCTGTCTAATTCCTGGTTTTTAGAACCCAGACCTCTGTATTTGTGCTGTGTTAGATGTATATTTAATATTTCCTTTAATTACAGTAAAAAATAACTTTGAGCTTTTCTTAAAAGGACATAGCCACAGTAGAATTTCTTGAAAGTTCTTTGTCCATCTCACCCTAAGTTTGGAGCAGTTCATCCCTGCTAATGCTCAGCACGAAAGCAGAAATTCTGTTCAGGTTTGTGAGGTGAAAATGAAATTTAAATATGCAAGGAACAGTTGCTATCTTGTCCTGCAGCTCTGCATTCACTCCAAAGGTGAGTTCTTGAGGAAAGCACCAAGAAACTGCAGCCCAGAGATCTACAGGCTCATCTGGGGAATATTTTAATATTAACCAATTTCCAGCAAGGTTTGGGTTTTACCTCCCCTGCCTGTAATTAGAGGGGAGAAGAAAGGCTGAGAACAAACAGATGCCATGGTGACACTGCAAAAGAAGAAAGAAAAAAGACAAATGGAATAAACAGTGTCTCAGACAAGTTAATTAGAAGAACTCTGCAGTTCCTTAGGCCTTTAAATGGTCAGCTCAAGAGCCAACGCTGTCATAAAGGGATTATTGTGGATTTCACAGATCAGTGATCAAGGCCTGCATCAGATTTTAAGGAGAAAAAGTTGTGCTGGGAGGAACAAATTAAGAAGAGTTTGTTTTCATCAGTGCAGGGACAAATTCCAAAGCTATCCAGCAGTGGATGCAAATGAATCACCTGATAATAAATAACAGTCTCCTTTGGGAGCTGTCAGCTCATCACCTGAAGTGATGCTTTGAGTGCTCCTCCAGTGAGAGAGGACTGAACAAGATGCAGATCATGAAACAGGAATGCAAGGAACTGCTGGACTGTCCAGCCCTGGGATTAAAAACTGCTTAAAAAACTGATCTGTGCCCACCCTCCCATCTCCCCACAAAGGCACTGGCAGCAGTTTTGCCCCCTGTGCCCCAGGGCAGCTGATGTGGCTCAGTGTTCAGGAGTTTATGAAATGTTGATCCCATCATTTAAGGCATGTCTGATCTCCCAGGTGACAGGAGGAGAGCAAATGGCCCCAGGCTGTGCCAGGGGAGGTTTGGAGAGCAGGAAAAATTTGGATTTCAGGGAAAATTCACAGAAGGAATGGTCAGGAATTGGAACAGGCTGAGCAGGGCAGGGTTAGAATCAAGGCACAATATTTTGAATATTGAATATTTTGAATATTTTCACCATTCAAAGCTTTCCCAGGCCTGGGCTCAGGGGTACCTGTGAGGGCACAGACCCTGCAGGTCTGAGAAAACAAGGGAAAAGGGGGAAAAGGAGAAGGAGAAAAGGAAGGAGAAAGGGAAGAGGAAAGGGGCAAAGAGAAGGGCAAGGGGGAAACGGAGGGGGAAAACAGAAGGGAAAAAGAGTAGGAGGGGGAAAAGAGAAGGAGGAAAAGAGAAGGAGGAAAAGAGAAGGAGGAAAAGGGAAGGAGGAAAAGGGAAGGAGGAAAAGGGAAGGAGGAAAAGAGAAGGAGGAAAAGAGAAGGAGGAAGGGAAGAGAAAGGGGGCAAGGAGAAGGGGAAGGGGAAAACAGAGGGGGAAAACAGAAGGGAAAAGGAGGAGGAAAAGGGAAAGAAAAAGGAAAAGCAGAATGCTGAAGTCTGGCAGGTGCTGAGAACACAGCTTGCAGCCCCCACTTTGCCAGAGCACAAAAGGAAACAATCATTGCAAGCAATGCTGCTGCACAATAAAACACAATGAGCAGGACTCGCTTTAATGGAGAGCCTCTGTGATTTGTGCCAGACTGAGCTAAGCAGAGCAGCCTCAGATGTAATCATCTTTTAGGATGTTATTTCTTCAGAAGAAACTATGCAATTATTTACAAGGAATCATAAACACACCATAAAAGTCAGGTTTGAAATTGCCCCTGCACATGCCATCTGTCAAAATAATTTTTACAAACAAATCAAAGTTTGGAAATTGATTTGGCTGCTGCTGGCATGTGCAGGAGGACTGGGACCAGCCTATCTACAAACCCCCCTTCAATTTTAATTTCTCACTCAGTGCCCAGCCCTCCCAGACTGAAGATGAATAAAGTAATCATCCTTAAAGAGCTTTGCCATTTAAAAGGAAATAATTTCAAGAGGACAATTTAGCAGTTACCCAAAAACTAACATTAAAACTATCTTACTGTATTGTGTCTCACTAATTAAAATGCTTCAGAAATCAACAAAGGTTTCTAAAATGGGTCACAGTGTTTCTCTCTGGAAGCTCCTGTTATCTCAGGGCACTTCTTATTGGTTCATATATTAAAGTCTCAGGAATTCAAAAGGAATCTGACTGTGGATTTCTATGGAATGAAGGAATTACTGTGATTGGCACTGAATTCAAAACCTGGCCTTCGTTACAGGCAGGGGAAAATCCCTTCTGCCTCCTCACAGTGCCCCCATGGACATGGGGACTCCCATCTCTGCTCCTCCCTGCACCAGAGCTCCTGAGCCCCAGGTGGGACAGACTCAGAGCTACAAACCAGGAGTGGGACCTTCAGCTCCATGGAAAATGTGTGGATCCCAACAAAAACCCCATGGAAGTGGCACTGGAGGGGTCAGTGCTGGCCTTGGCCCTTCTGGGGGATGCTGGGACTGCAAGGCTTTCCCAAACCTCATGGTGCCATGATCTGGATATTAATTTAGGCTTTTCTTTTTATTAGGGCCTAATGAATAGTCATTTATTGGTAATATTTAATAGCCATGAAGTTCCCTTCTCCCAGCCCAACACAGCCTTCTCCTGGCGTGGGATGGGTTCAATAATTGTACCTACACTGTCTGAGAAATGCAGACTGCACTGCAAAAGGGGTTCAGGGGTGCAATTCCAACCTTCCCCACTGCCTCCCACTCTAACTGCACCCCCAGGAAACTCCCCAGTTCTTCTCCAAGTGCATGGAATCCCATCCCCTGTGAGACCCTGCATTCTCCCAGGCCTTGGCTGAGATTTACACCCAGTGGTGATAAAGCACAAACAAAAAGAACATCAATAAATGTATCAGGCTCCAGCTGGAACTCCAAACACCAAAGCATTCTCCTTAGAAGTCATAAATGGGGATAATAAAGAGTCCAAAATATTGCTCCATCCCTTCATTAAGAGCTGCAGTGCAAAACAACTGCGAATTCCTTCCTCACCAGGAAAATCCAGAGGCTCCATTTTATATTCAAGCTGCTACATTCCATTTTATATACAATGCCATAAAGCTGCTCCTTTAATGTCTGACCAAAGAAAATCCACCTTCAGTAGTTAAAATGTAATTAAAAAATAGAATTTCGGCCTGTTTGAAGTTCCCTCTCCAGGTGAAAAGTCAGTTTAGCTGCTGCACTCAAAAATGTTTCCATTGTCAGTGTGTCAGAACAGAGCTCCAGCCAGCATGAAAATAACCAATGCCAGAAATTTTCAAAATTGAACTGTATGGATTTTTAATAGCACAGAAATGGGATTTTTAATAACGCAGAAATGGGATCAAGCAGAAGGTGAAATTATTTCTATGAACTGGCCCTGACACTAATTTCCCTTGGGAATTTGATTCCTAACTCTTTGTTAATTAGTGCAAACAGGTGATTACACACACAAACACAACTGCGAGGGCAATTTCGGGAGAGCACTGCTCAATGACAGAGCAGAATCCCAGCCCATCTCACACCAGAGGACAATTCCTTCCTAAGCTCAGCCTAGCAAGGCCTCCATGTGCAGAAAGCAGGGATTGTGTTCCTGTGGACACCCTGAGCTCAGCTAGACAGAGGAAGCCCCAGGACAATGCCAACAACATCAAAATTCCTTTAATATTTTTCCACGTAAGCAAGAAAGAGGACAGCCTTGGAAGGATTGGCATGGAAACATTGGAAACATGGAAAGACACATTGAGCTGCTTCAGGAGCTGCCCTGGAACTGGATTTACTCCCAGAAAATCTCAGCTTCACCATCCTGCTCCCTCTTCCTCCCACTGCCCCCCAGGCTCTGCACGGGGACAGATCAGGATTCCAGCCACAGAAACCTTCCCCCCATGGAGAACAGGAATTCTCCAACTGCTCTGCACTCCCTCCATTATTCCAGCCACAGAAACCTTCCTCCCATGGAGAACAGGAATTCTCCAACTGCTCTGCACTCCCTCTCTAATTCCAGCCACAGAAACCTTCCCCCCATGGAGAACAGGAATTCTCCTCCTGCTCTGCACTCCCTCCCTCATTCCAGCCACAGAAACCTTCCCCCCATGGAGAACAGGAATTCTCCAACTGCTCTGCACTCCCTCCCTTATTCCAGCCACAGAAACCTTCCCCCCATGGAGAACAGGAATTCTCCTCCACCTCTGCACTCCCTCCCTTATTCCAGCCACAGAAAGCTTCCCCCCATGGAGAACAGGAATTCTCCTCCACCTCTGCACTCCCTCCCTTATTCCAGCCACAGAAAGCTTCCTCCCAAGGAGAACAGGAATTCTCCTCCACCTCTGCACTCCTTTTTTTTTTCCCCCACCACAGGTTTCCTGGGAAAATGCTGGATGGATGAGTTCTCCAGGAATCACAGACAGGTTTGTGCTGCAGGGACCTTCAAAACGTTCATCCTTCCACTGGCCCAGGTTGCTCCCAGCCCTGTCCAACCCAATCCAGGCACATCTGGAGCCCATCCTTCCCCCACACTTCCTTCCTCAAACTCTAAATTCCTCCTTTTGTAGGTGTGAATGTTTTATTTTCTGGTCCAGCTCTATTCCAGCTGCAGGAAACCTTCTAGAGAAAGAGCACCAAGATCAGTGGATGGATCACTGAGGTGCTGCTTGCTCCTCCTGTGCCAAATTTAAATAAATAAATAAAAATGATCATGGAGGCACCCAAACTAACCAAAGCACAAATCCTGCACGTGCTCCATGGATGATCTTGTTGGGATTTGTTAATCCAGACACTTCCCATGATGCCAGCTGGGAGTTCTCTTGCTGACTGTACCACCCACAGAAAACAACTCCATATATTAATACTTTATATTTTATTTTTTATTTCAGCAATTGAACGCCAGCTCCATCCATCACATCAGGGAATTAGAAATCTTGCACGGTATGACTGAGCCAAGATGAATTTTTCTTTTCCTTGCCAATATATTAACTATTCTAGAATCAGTATATATAGACATTTCTTTGAATATTCACTCCATGAGTCTCTGGAGGCTTCATTAGAAATTCCACTGCATTTGATTTAAAACATATATTTTCTCCAAACTATTTGAATAAGTAATGAATGAAAGAAGTTCCATCCATTTCATTAATGAAGCCATAAATCAAGGGGCCGAGTTAAGAAATTGTATTTACTGCTCACCTTGCATTATGAACGCAGGGGAAACCACTGAGCAGTTCCTTCCTCCTGTCAATATCCTAAATAATTCAGGAAGGAATCTCAGATTGACTTCTCATCTGTTCATCCCATTCCCAAATATCTGGGTTTCTATTTTCACTAGAACAGTGTCAAACTAACGGGAGCGGTTTGCTCCAATTAACAATTTATATTCTCAAATATTGGATGAAATTATCCTGTGGTTGGAGAAAGTTTTTTCTAGGCTGGATCCCTTAAAATTCCTGTTAACCAGGGCCCTCTGAGGCACACTGGGCACTAAAACTCCCCTCTGTGACACCTTTCTGATTCCCTGTCCCATAACTCTCACTGAGAGAGCTCAGGAGCCACTTCTCGCTCCTGATGAACAACTTTGGGGCTGAACTTTTAGCTCAGAGTTCTGGAAGCTCTCCTTTAATGACTTTTCTGTGCCAAGCAGACAAAATGTGAGCACAGCAGCTGCCCCTGCCTGTGCTCCCAGCCCAGCACTTTCCCCAGGAACAGGAGCCAAAGGGCACAGTCCTGAAATGGTACACTGGGATAATATAAAATTTTAAACCACAAAACTCATTAGGACGTGCTTTGATACATTGAAACCTCTGAACAAGCTGAAATTTGGATTGTTTTCTTTGCCCCCATCAGTACCAGCGCGGGGAGCACCACTCTAAAGAGGGGAAAAATAAAAGACCCTTTCAAATAATTCAATAGAGCAGTCAGGACCATAATTTATTAATGAAGACAGAGCTGCCCGTGGCCAGGACTCTGCAATCCTGGTTTATGATTATGACAAAGCTGATCTTTAATTGCACCAGCCAAAGCCTCTTTGTCTCTTTTAGCTCACAGCGACATTTACTGCCTTCCCTGCAAAACTGACAAGAAACGTGCAGAGCCAGGCTCTGGTTTTAGCACAACTCTTTTACAGCTTCTGTGAGGATTAAAGGGGAGGAGTCAAGCCTGGCACTAAAGGCTGCTTAATTGCATTACAACAAAAACGGAATTATTTTACATTTCAAGCTTTACTTTGCATTATTTACTGTCAGTTGCCATGAATCCATATGTCTGTGGCACCTCCCCGTGCATTAATCAAATGAATTCCCAAATCCCAAACACTCTGCAGCACTGAAATACCACAAAACATGCCCTAGCCAGTCATCTGAGCTTTTATTTCCACTCATTAGATAATTGTGCTCATTTTTGCACAACACATAGTAATTACGAGCTGGGTAGAACTTATACCCATCCTCCTGTTCAATGGATTAGCATACACAAATAATATTTTTAATTTTTTCCTTTGAGAGTACATTTTAGTTTCTCCATGATTTAGGGAACCAACAGGTTCTTCCAGGGGCAAGGGAATTCTCTGAGATTCCCTCAATCTTTGCAATTGAAATTGAGCTCCAAGGATTGTTCAGTTCATCACCTCCTGTGCAGCTGCAAATTCCAGCCCAGCTCCAGAGCAACCTGAACATTCCTGTTCCACAAAGTGGGGCAGCAGGAACTTGCAGAAGAGACACAAAAATGGGGTCATTTTTTCCCATCTGGTGATGAAAACCAACTGGAAGTCACAAACCTGCTGCTGGTGTGGGGTCTTTACACCTTGACCCCCTGCAGGTGCAATTCCAACACAGCCACGGTAAAATCCACAGTGCCAAATTTACAAGGGTAAGGAATTGTTTGGGAAGAACTCCCTGGGAGTGCTCGAGGCCAGGCTGGATGGGACCTGGAGCAACCTGGTCCAGAGGAAGGTGGAGAGTGGGAAGAGATGGTACTGGATGTCCCCTCCAAACCAAACCAAACCCAACCCAACCAAACCCAACCCAACCAAACCCAACCCAACCAAACCCAACCCAACCAAACCCAACCCAACCAAACCCAACCCAACCAAACCCAACCCCAACCCAACCCCAACCCAAACCCAACTCAACCAAACCCAACCAAACCCAACCCAAACCCAACCCAACCATGACTTTACGAACAAAGAATTTCCTGAACAACCTCCCAGGTGTTCTCCCTCGAATCCACAGCCCACAATCCTTGTGGAGGATTCCCTCTCCCGGTGGAGGAGCACCAGAGCAGGGCCCACAGTGCCAGCAAAGAGCCAAAAAGCTCTTTTTGAACTGAGCACAGCCCACAGTCCCCTGCAGCCACTGCAGGCACAGAAGGTGACAAACTGCAAGGGAAGTGCTGGCCTGGGAACAGGCAACAGAAACTCTCTGGAGTGGGAAAATGAAGACAAATCTTCCTGCTTTAGCCAGTTTTTCCAGGGAAACAGCTGCCCTAGAAAGCAGATTGGTGTATCCCCAAGGAGCTCTGTGGGAACAGCCACCACCACCTGCTCACTCAGGGCACGTGAAAAACCTCCAAGAGCTGCAATATTCCACCTAAAACTTTATTTCCAAGGGGATTCATCTCCATGCAGGTGGGGGTGCCCACTGGCACCAGCCCCACTGAGAGCTGCAGAGTCACAGGGACACTGCAGTGATCCCAGGGTCACCAGGGAGAAATTCACTCTGGTCACCAGCCCGACCTTGGGCCTTCTGGTTCATGTTCTCCCTGCACAGCACCTCTGGAGAGTGCTGCTCACTGCCCTAAATCATGGAATGGCTGGGGCTGGGACGTGGAAGTTGGAATTCCAACCCCCACTGCCCCAGGGTGCTCTAAGCCCCATCCAACCTGGCCTTGGGCACTGCCGGGGCTACGGAGCAGCCACAGCTGCTCTGGGAATTCTATTCCAGGCCTCCCCACCCTCACAGCCAGGATTTTTTTCCCAATATCTCACCTAACCCCAGACTATTGCAGTTTAAATCATTTACCTAACAGCAACTCTTTAACTAGAACGACACAACCAGAACTTTCCTCTCTCTGTGGCTCAGGAGCACCTTTGGGATCAGGATCTCCTGCTTTTGGTGATGCTGTGTGGCCCCAACAGCCCCAGCTAACCAAGTGATGCTGCTTTTCCTCTCTTCTTTCTGCAGGGACAAGACTGAGGTTTCTACACCTCTCTCACCACTCACAAAACCTTTTCCTGCATTTTGCCAAGCACTTCTGCTGGGTTTTCCCAATTTGAGCTGAGCACATTTCTCCCCTTCCTAAGAGCCTGCTATCCCTAATTTTGCCTGATGCTTTCATGGACACTCCAAGCTCATTATGCAATGGAAGTTCACCTCCTGTGCTGTTCTGGAAAGTGCCATGACTTTATTATCAGCCAGGAGCTCGATGTGGGGCTGCCACCATTTGAGATCTGCCTTTGAGCAGCACCTGAGCCTACAGACAATAAAACTGCTACTCAGCTTTGCTGTCACCCTGTCACCAGAGCTGTCACCCAGCACGTCCCTGGCAAGGACTGCACAGCAGGAACAGCCAGAGATGGTGAAGTGCAGCTCTGCAGATCTGTCTGAAATGAGCAAAAGCAAAAATAACCGAGATTCAGGATGCCTGGGTAGCACAAATGTTCTGTTTACCCAGGCACCCATCAAATAAGTGCTGAATAGGGCTCCTTTTAGGGAAACTTCTGCTTCAGCTTGCAAGGGTTTTAACAAGCCCTTTGAGCCTCCCCTTCTGGTGTAGATTCCCCTTATTTTTAGAAAAGACAATTAGTCTTGGACTTGCTTGTGACTAAGCACCTACAGGCACGTCCAAATCTGCAGGAAAAACTACAGATATCTGCATATTTTAAAGCCTCTCCAGCCTGGTAAAACAGAACTTTTGGGAACACATCATATGGGAAGCAGGGAATCAAGCAAGCACAGCTGGGTAAGCAATACCAGTATTTCTCTGAGTCCCTGGTTTCTTTTATACGTCTAATATCTAAAAAATACAGGTTCATTCCAATGCCCTGGACACATCTCTCTGGCTTCAGGGGAGCAGAAACTGGCAGCTGTAAACACCCTGGAATTCTCCAGCGTTTCACAAGGCGTGTGAATGAGCTCAGAATTTTCTTTTTGCAAGTTTTTCCCCGACCTCTTGTGCCAAACATTGGGATTTTAAGGCTCCTTGCTGTGTTGCATTAAGCTGAACCTAATGTCCACTGAGAAAGGCAGCTTTATTCTTCTGGTGCCCACATCAAAGCTGGCAATAGGCACAACTAATAAATGCTGATCTTTCCAAATCTCACCACGAGCTGCCATTGGCTCCCCCCTCAGAACACTCCTTTCAGCCCAGATTTTATAATATCAGTTGAAAGGTTTAGGAGCCGGCATAAAGAAAAGGAATGCAAGAGACCGAAGATGAATTAAACATGGAAAAGTTACAGAGAGGCTTGAAATTTTTATGGAAGTTCCCAATGTGACCTTCTCAGGAAACTCAGGAGCAGCCCTGAGAAATCTGAGCTAATTCCTCCCCCCTGGCCCCAGGGATCCATGGAATTATTCCTGTGTCCACCCCAAGGGCTCTGAGGGTGGGATTTTTGTTCACTCTCCTCTTTTGAAACAATTTCTTGTGACCAAAATAGTGATGCAAGGATACGTTACTCAAGAAATCGATGCCATCCCCCTTATTTTACTTCTTGCCATCCCACTATTAATTTGTTCTTCCTAGGATAGGCTGAGGGTTCTTACAAATCAGTTTTTCAAATGATTTCATCAGACCAACTGACTAGGCAGAGAAGGACCAAAGGAAATTTCACTCCTGCTTTTACATTTTTGGGACAGGATATAAATTTCTGCATCTTTACCAGCCATAAAAAGTGATTTAGTGAACCAAGGAAAGAGAAAAAAAAGAGAAGATTCAACAATTAAAGAACTTGAGCTTGTTTAATTTATTTACTTTTCTAGCAGCCTCCACTTAGACCTTCAGCTCGTTACTCATCTGGAGTTTTAAAAAGTGCAGATTTAGCCCTGCCTAGGAAGTGAAACTCAAAAGAAATCTTTAACTTTCTTTTTGGTTTTTTGTTTGGGCCTTTTTGTGCACTGGGGTTTTTATTTTTGTTGTTTTTTTTTTTTTGCTGGTGTTGTTCTTGCTGTTGTTTTTAAGTCACTAAAGGTAATAAGAAGATAAACCAGCAATAAGACTCAGTTCCAGTGAAAGAACTCCTATTTTAGGGCTCCAGTAAGAAGCTTTTTTAACTTTCTTTTCTTAACACAGTTTGGGATTATTTTTTTATTTTTTATTTTTTAATTGAAGCTCTCCACATGCAAAGTGCCTGAAGCAATACCTGACCAGGCATTAAACTCAGCTTCAGGGGCTGCCATAAACATGTGCATTTCAGATTTACTGGATTTGTTACTCAAGCTTAGAACAATTTAACTGAGCATTAATTGAGAAGAGGGTAATTTTTGAATTACCCTTGAATTTAACCCCAAGTATTTGGGGTTCTTCATGTGAAAGAATTACATCAAACCCCCTATGAAATCTATGGATTTCAGGAAAAATTCATATAAATTAAGCATCTCTTATTCTGAAGGATACAAATACTGTAAACCCTACAAAACAAAGATAAAAGCTCTGTTTTTCCAGAAACCAAATGCTGGTGCTCTCACATTTTACCTTGGCACAACAGCAAAAAATCTTTGAAAGGTTTTCTGAGTGAACTTTGGGAGAAAGTTAAACTCCAGTTATTGATTTGGAAGCTGGCATGCTAATCTGTTTTTATTTAAAGGGAGAAATAACTCTGCATGGCTGATAATCTACTTCCCTTATATTCTACATCTCCTGCAAGATTTCTCCTGCTCATGCATAGATTGTGTCTTATCTGCTCCTGACTGAAGTCAATAGTGAGCTGCTTGTTTGTTTTTTAAAGAGCAGCTGCACTGGGTATCTCCAGGGAATGGAAAAGTGAAAGGATTACAGTTTTGACCCGTTAAAATTGATTTATTAGAGGGATTTTTTTTTCCCCTCCTATTATGTCCAAGTGATGAATTGGTCTCTCAAGTTAAGGCTCTGTGAAAAAATGATTTGTCAATTGCAGGCTGACCAAAAAAATTGGAAAATTACCCACTTCAGTTAATATATGCAATGATTTGTGTGGTTTGGTCTGTCCTTCACAGACATGAGAAAAAAAAATGTATTTCTGGGATGTTTCATGGTGGGAAAGAAGGGAATGAAAGAGCAGCAGAGAACTTTGGGGGTGCCACTCACCCTGAGAGGAGAGCTGGGCACCCTCTCTGCCTTGGAGCACAGGAGACAGCAAAGCCCAGGAGTGATGGATCTATCTCAAATATACACTACAAAATAATAAAATCCAGTTCTTGCCAGTACCTTCCCCCAGCTCCCCCATCTCCCTAAGATGGTGTTTGTGCCTGATCAAGGAATTTTGGGGAATAATAATAAAGAGAGAGCAGCAAGGAGGATTTCAGCAAGGTGGGAAAGGAACTGAGCTGCAGCCTGTCCTGCAGAGCTGGGAGTGCTCCAGACCCCGAGGAGCTCTGTCCTTGGGCTGGGACAGGCAGGGACCTCCCCTCCAGGGGGTTCTGCCACCTCAGGCTCTGACCTGGTGGAACCCTGGGCACTGAGAAATTTGGACTTTCTGTTCTGCCAGGCACTGACCCCCAGGAGAACACTGCAGTGACCTGAGGGCATGGAGAAGCTTCCAGAATGGAATGGTGGCACTGGGATTGGGGGTGTGGAGTTGGGATAGAAGTGTGTGATGCCACAGGGTGGGAAACTCAGAGTTGAAGGGTTTAGAATGTAGTGATAGACAGAAAGCAAGGTGGAGGATTTAGGGCAGAAGCTGCTCCTTCTTCTTCCCCTTCTCCATGGGTTCAGCCAATATGATATCATGAGATCAAGTCCACATTAGGAGCCACAAGTGGTTATTCAGTTATTGATTCACCCAAACCATCCCAGAGTGACACAGTTGGGATCCCAGCACTGAGAATTTGGCTCATCCCAGGGCAGGGATGATGCCAGCCATGGAGCCCTTGTGCCACCACCCTGGCATTCCACAGCACAGAATGACCCCGTGGGCAGCTCTGGGATGGTGGGGGTGCCTGGGGATGCTCACAGCAGCTTTCTGTGCTGCTCCCCACCAAAGCCAGGGCCCTCTGCACCTGGGCTCTCACAGGGAGGAAGGTCCCTCTGGAATCTCTCCAGCCAAGCCCAGGACCAAGTGCCAGTGGTGCCCTCTCCCAGCCTGGGGGGCAGCCCAGGGTTTGGAGAGCCCAAACCATGAGTCCTGCACACCACAGACATGGAATTCCCACTGCCACCTCCCATCCCAGACTGCTCCAGGTTCACTCACACCCCCAAACCACTTCAATTCCCACTGCTCCAACTTCTGAGGCTGGATTTCACTCCCTGCATTTTCTTCTTTCTCCCCCTTGTGATAGATTTCATTGCAATAAAGAGGAATAATCTGAAAATTGGTCCTCTCATCTTTACCAACAACAACTACTTAGAGGCACGTTGAGAGGATTAATTCTGAAGTAGTCTGAAAATGTCAAGTGCTTATTAATTATGAGTTAATTAGAGTTAGAATTACATTATGGTAAATAATAATAAATTACCATAGCTGACGGGCAAGGGGAAGAAGAAGATTTTGAACAGGCTCTGAACAAGGCTTTTGAAGGAACAAAGTCTGACTGATGGCATCCACTGAATTCACTTCTACAGAGAATTCTTACAGATGTGGAGAAGGGGGAATTATTTCTCTCACCTGTCAGCTTTGATTCACTGTTGGATTTCTCTGATCTCTGGCCTGGAGCAAAAGGCCTCCCTGACTTTTAGGAGAAGTAAAATCTTTAGCATCAATCCCTCTCAGCTGAGAGCCTCCCAGGGAGCACCAGGAGGATAAAGTTCATGGAAAACACCTTTATCCTGCAGTGGGAGTAACAGGAGCCTCAGCATCTGTGATGTGTGCAGTAACCCCGGGGAGGGGGGGAACTGCTGACTGGATCTGAGAAAGTGAAACCCTTCCTGTGCAGCTGAATCCCCACCTTGAGCTTCATCTGTGCCCCAAGGCTCCAGGCAGGAGAGCCCCATCGTGCCCAGAATCACAAATGAGCCAATCATGAGCCCAAAATCACAACACAAACGAGTTTGTGCTGCCAGCCCCAGCCCCAGGTGGTGGAACACAGCACCTGCCTTCAGGTACAGCCCAAATCCCTGCTCAAAGCCCACACTGCCCTCCATCCCTCTGGAATTGTGGGCAGTGGCTGGGTCAGCACGTTCAGGCCAGAGCAGGACTGGAGCAGGGAAGATCTGAGGGATGTCCAGCCCAGCCAGGGATTCAGGTTTAGAGCCTGGTATCATTTCCTGCTTGGATCTGAACCCTCCTGCTCGTGCCTGGAGAGGATTTGAGCAGAGCAAGGAATGGGATGTGGAAGAGCCTCAGGAACTGCTGCCCACCAGCCCCACATTTCAGCACCCCACCTTTCCCTCCTCTACAGCTCCATGGAGATGTCAGAGAGGATTCTGCATTTATCATTCGGTCTAATGAAGATTAAGTTTCTTTTCCTTTCTAAGCAAGCTCATGGGAAATTACTCCAGCAATTGGGCTACCATAATTCTGGAGAAAACCAACTTTTTAAATCCCTTTTGGCCTTTAAAATCATCCTTTAGCAAGACAGGATTTTTACATTCTTTCAGACCATAAACCTTCTTTCAGAAGTTCATACCTTAAACTTGCCAGCAGTAAGCCTCTTAACAAAAACAAACAAAAAAACCACTTTACATAGATCAGAAAGGTTGTTGGCATCAATATTCTAAATCACACTTGGAGACCATATGAACTAAGTAGATGTTCCAGCTGAGCTAAACATCAGAATTTAATATTATGAGAGGAAATACTGTGCTTATTTCAAATGTTTATATATATATATAAATACATATATATATAAATATAGAAATAAATAAATATGCATATACATATATAAATATATATATTATAAAAAAAGATATTTTGAATGAGTGCTGAAGTGACTGAAGAGTGCAGCTCATTTAAAGCACAGTTAAATAAAACATATCACTAACATTCCAGGATTTCCTTTCCCTTTTGTTTAACTCAGACCTGCAACAGAAAGGAGCCTTTCACTCTAATTCCTTCAGCTGGAGCAATAATCCCCTTGTTTCTGAAGCATTACCAGCAGATTAATCCCAAGTGCCTTTGCAGGGCCACAGGAACTGGGCTGCAGTGAAAGGCAGTGAACTCCCCTGGAGCACTGCCCCACTCTGAGATTCCAGGGCTGCACGTGGGCTTTTCCCCAGGATTTGGATGATCCCTGCGGTGTGTGGGTCCCACTTGCACAGCCACAGCTCCGTGGCCCCTGGAGCTTTAAATTCCAGCTGGAGACAAGGAGAAGTCACATTTCTTATTGCCTTATCAAGGCTCTTCTGTGTTATTTTCTGAGCCTCCTGCCCAAGAGCAGTGCCAGCCTGGTGGAATTCATGATCTAATCAGAGCAGAGCCATGACACACCAGCCCATTCCCTGGGTGACACATAAATCACGTGGGGATGGCTGACAAGTACAAATACACTGGTTTAACCAAGCTGGGGTGACACAAGAGATTAAACTTCACCATTAACACACAGTGCCCTCACCTCAGGGCTGGGAAAACAAAGGCAATGTCATCAGGGACAACCAGAAGCCATTTGAGCCGAGTATGACAAATATTGTCTGCTAAAACTGACTGCCAGGGCAGGGAAAGGCTCCCCGGGGACACGGGACAGGCTCCCCGGGGACACGGGACAGGCTCCCCGGGGACACGGGACAGGCTCCCCGGGGACTGGGACAGGCTCCCCGGGGACTGGGACAGGCTCCCCAGGGAATGGTCCCAGCCCCGAGGCTGCCAGAGCTCCAGGAGGTTTGGACAACACTCCCAGGGATGCCCAGGGTGGGATTGTTGGGGTGTCTGTGCAGGGCCAGGAGCTGGGCTGGATGATCCTGGTGGAGCCTTTCCAGCTCAGGATATTCCATCATTCCATGAGAATAATGGCTGTGTTAAATAAAGAATATGGAATAACCTGGGAGAAAGCTCACTGGCACTTCCCATCAAACAGCCCCGGCCTAATTTAGGAATTTCTGGGCTTTAGCTGTACAGGGTAGGAGGAGGGAAAAATCATTCTGCAAGCAACTTCTCAGATCATCTGTCTCCAGCCTGGAAAGAAATGCCATGATATGTCAGTCTGTGCAATGATTGGCACTTCACAAGCTGCAGCCAAGCCTCTGTCGTGCTCACTAACTTCATTACTGGAGCTGCCTAATTAGAGGCCAGACAGCCTGATGGCACACAAAGGGTGCAGGTCACCCAGGGACTAAGTGGACAAGGGCCTGGTGACACGAGGAATTTACTTTCTGGGAAGAAAAAGGGAAAAAAGCAAAACAAAAAAGGGAAAAAAAATCAGAACATGATGATTTTTGAAATAATAGGAATTTAGCCCAGACTTCCCACTGAGCATATTTGTCCCAATTTATATTCAAAAGATCCGCAGAACTGCACCATGATTTGGGTTGGAAGGGACATAAAAGATCATTTTGTAACCAATCCATGGGCAGGGGCACCTTCCCCTGTCCCAGGGTGCTCCCAGCCCCAGTGTCCAGCCTGTCCTTGGGCACTGCCAGGGATCCAGGGGCAGCCCCAGCTGCTCTGGAAAACCTGGCCTGGTGCCCTGTAATGGGAATCACTTTTTATCCATTGTTGCAAAAAAAACTGCAAAAGGCACAGATGCTTTTACACCTTAGAGACAGAACACACTGAAGGCCCAAGTCCTATTCCAGACACATTTTTTCCTACTTTTAACTGAATTTCACTAGGCTTGGTGAAATACCAACTTTACAGGCATTGCAAAAATAAATAAACAAACCAACAAAACCCAAACCACAGGTACCAAAAACCAGATCCCAAAGCTTAAAAGCAGCAACAGAAATCAACAGCAGGCAAACAAATCCTCTGCTTAAACCAGCTCTGCAATGCTCCTGAAACACCACAGGGGAGTTGTTAGAGGGGGGAAGAGTCCTAGGGCACAAAGGGAGGGTGCTGGGGACACTGGGGCTGGGCTGTCACACGGCCACATGTGTCACACAGCAAGGCTGGCTGCCATTAAGGAATAGGAAATCTCTCTCTGGTGCTGCCTGGAGCTGTTTAACATCCCGAATAAGGGACCATGTAACATGGTGACAAGGACAAGACAAGGGGGAATGGCTTCAAACTGACAGGCTGGGATGGGAGATTGGGAAGGAAATGTCCCCTGGGAGGGGGGACTTGGCCCTGGAATAGAATTCCCAGAGAAGCCTGGCCTTGGATCCCTGGAAGTGTCCAAGGCCAGGCTGGAAAGGGCTTGGAGCAGCCTGGGATGGTGGAAGGTGTCCCTGACCACGGAGCAGCCTGGGATGGTGGAAGGTGTCCCTGACCACGGAGCAGCCTGGGATGGTGGAAGGTGTCCCTGCCCATGGAGCAGCCTGGGATGGTGGAAGGTGTCCCTGGCCATGGAGCAGCCTGGGATGGTGAAAGGTGTCCCTGGCCACGGAGCAGCCTGGGATGGTGGAAGGTGTCCCTGGCCACGGAGCAGCCTGGGATGGTGGAAGGTGTCCCTGGCCACGGAGAAGCCTGGGATGGTGGAAGATGTCCCTGGCCATGGAGCAGCCTGGGATGGTGGAAGGTGTCCCTGGCCATGGAGCAGCCTGGGATGGTGGAAGGTGTCCCTGGCCATGGAGCAGCCTGGGGTGGTGGAAGGTGTCCCTGGCCATGGAGCAGCCTGGGGTGGTGGAAGATGTCCCTGGCCATGGAGCAGCCTGGGGTGGTGGAAGCTGTCCCTGGCCATGGAGCAGCCTGGGATGGTGGAAGCTGTCCCTGCCCATGGAGCAGCCTGGGGTGGTGGAAGGTGTCCCTGGCCATGGAGCAGCCTGGGATGGTGGAAGATGTCCCTGGCCATGGAGCAGCCTGGGGTGGTGGAAGCTGTCCCTGGCCATGATTTTTAAGCTCTCTTCCCACCCAAACCACTGTGGGATTCTCTGTTCCCAACTCAGAGGGCTCTGTCTCTCTCAGACCCGCAGCAGGAACACCAGGATCCCCAGAGGATTATTTTAATCAATGTTTCTTTTCACTGATCTCCCCAGCAAAATTACAGCCTCAGTTTGTTCTTCCTGAGTTGACAACACTCGGAATTCTACAACCACAACCGGTGGCGTTCCATCCACGCTGAGCAAATAAAACCACTCGACTCATCAGCGCTCTTTGTTCACAGTGACTCATCCCATTCATCTCTCCCATCTGCTGGAGGATTTCTCCCAGGAGAAGAATGAATCCATCCCCCTCCCTCTGCAGGCTGGGGTTTGCTGCCAGCAGGAGCTGCCCACCCCAAGGTGAGGGTGGCAGCTGGCAGCGAGTGGGCAGTGGCACTGCTGGGGACGCCAGGCTGTGACAAACGCCATCGGGCACCACACAGCCTCACAAGCACGACTTCTGCTCGTCAAACTCACTTCTCAAACAGCAAAAGGCTTCCAAAGTGGATCTGAGAGTTCCACCAGGAAGATAAATGATATCCACGGGGGACAACTCCCTGCACAAACTGATCACTCAGGCAAAAACCTTTAAAGGCAGATCAATTTTCCATTTTAAACCCCTCCCCATTGTCTCAAAACACCCAGAACGTGTCATCCTCCAAGACCTCTGATTTGGCAGCTTCTGAGGAAAAGAATCCCTCAACACTTACCTGCTCCCACAGCCATAAACCCAAACATTCTCTGCATTTCTGTGCACGTTTATGTCCTCAAACAGCCTCAAGATTACCTCATAAAGCACCAGGAGCCCGCTTCAGAACTCTTGCTGAAGTCAATGGCCACTCTTGCACAAATGCTAATGGCTGTTCCACAGATATTTCCTTGTAATACCACAGCAGCTGCATGGAATTTAAAATAAATAAATAAATAAATAAAAAATCACTCCTGCTGGGGCTGATGGAACCATTTAGATAAAGAGGGGAAAGTGCTGAGGTGGCTTTTTTGGGTTTGTTGCGAATGCTTTTTACGGGAAGAGAGAAGAGAAGGTGCCCTGAGGTCACTGCGCTCCAGCTGCCATTTCCAAAGGCTAAATACCTCCAACCCCTAGAGCTTGGCTGAAATCCTACCTGGGACAGGCAGCTTCAAAAAAAAAAATATAAATAAAGAGGGTTTTTTTCCTTTTTTTGATGAATTAAATGTATTTCTCCGAGTTAAAAATAGCTCTGCTGCTCCAGCCCGAGCTGCTGGATGCTCACCCAGCTCAGAGCTCCTTCTGCTCCCTGCAGCATCACCCCCTCCTTCCCTGCTGCTCTCCCCAGCTGCTGCTCCAGCAGGAGTGAGGAAGAGGAGGAGTGGGGAGCAAAGGCCATGGCACAGCTCCTTCCTCCCCCCAGCTCTGCATCTTTATTTTAGATTAGGGGAAAAAGCGTTGGAAATGGTAAAATAAGGAATATCCACATCCAGGGTTTCTGGTGATGTAAGGTTTGCCTAACAGGGCATTAAAAAGGGTTAAAAATGGTTAAAATTATTTAGTGCTGGATCTGGTGGGTGCTGGATTTGATCCTAAAGGTCTTCTCCAACCCTGACAATTTATAGACGTGGTGGGTGTTGAGCATGACCCTAAAGGTCTCCTCCAACCTGACCATTCATGATTACCTGATCTCTAATGCTTCCCCTCCTCATCTCTTCAGTAAATCAACAGAGAACAGAGCAAACCAACAGCTTTGTGACCAGGAACATTTAGTCTGAGCTCTTCAGCTGCAGTTTTGGACTTTGGGTTTGGTTGGTTTCAGTTTTTAGGTCTTTTTCTGTAACTACAGGGTTTGGTACATCCCAGTGGATTTACCAACTCAGACTGGACCAGTCTCAAAATCAGGGTTTGGAGTCTCAAGACTTTCAGTGTTGGCACACATTCTTTTTTCCACTCTGGAAATCTGCTAAAAAAGATACCAGCAAGACTTTCAACCACTGCTTCAGCTTTTTTATTATGGTCAAGTCACCAAAGACCTTGAAGGTGTTTGGTAAAAGTGATTTCTCTCAACTTGACAATTCAAAAATTTTTGCAAGTAATAACTAAGAAAGTTGGGAGTAAAAATCTGTGGAAATGGGATGTGGTTATTTGGCAGGAAAATCTGCTTTTCCAGCTCAATAAATTCAAATTTAACAGAAAACTTTGACTCACTTGGCTAAAATGACTGAAATATTTCTTCAACCTGCTCAGAATTTACCACCCTGAAAGACTTGATGTAATCAGCTTTGTTCTTTCTTCATAATCTGCACAGCCAAACTGAAGGGCAGCAGCCCAGCTGGTTTTTAAGCAGAATTTTAACATGAAATCACTGTGCAAATCAGAATTTCCAGCTCTGCAGGATGCACAGTTGCTCTGTTTGTGAGGGAAACAGCAGCAGGGATATTGATGCTGATTCCCCCCCAAATTATTTTCATTGAAAAATTAAATAAAAATTAATTTAATACTTCCAACAAAAGCCAACATTTGCATATGAAACCAGTCCCACTGCATTTAGGTAAAAAAGTGTGTAAATATGAGGAACAGCAGGAGTTCTGGTGAGTGTTACATTGATTTTCCTAAAGAATTAAATGTTAATTCATGGACACAAGTGGCACGACCATGATGAAAGATCCTGAATTAACCACTCATCTTTAAAGCCAAGCATTTCAGCAATGACACCAAGATTCTCTCCCCTGAGGAGAAGTGACAGAAAATCAAGGAATTCTGATCTGATTCTGCTTCCTCCCTGCCAGGAGGGGAAGCCACCACCTGAAGACAAGGAGCAGCCAAAGGTGTCACCTGCCACCAGGCACAATTACAGCAACAAAAGGAGCAGGAGGAGCTCTCCTTGTTCTTGTCACCAGCCTGGCACAGAGGCAGACAGGAGGTGACACTCGGGGACAACGATGCGCTTTGAACTCCCAAGAGATTCCCATTCCCTCCTTGGAAACGATGATTTTCCACTGGCATTGTCACCACACCTTCAAGTCGAGCCTGTTTAGCTCCACCTGCACACAAACATGATGCTGCACCCAGATTTTGTCAACAAAAATGAGTATTTCAAAATCTCTGACTGTGAACAAGAATCATCCTCAGAGGATGGAGACCAAGCCAAAGAATCAGAGCCACAGACTATCATTAACTTAGGAGGCTGAAAAAGCCAAAATAAAAATAAATTTAAAACCAAAGCAAACAAACAAAAAAATACAGCAAAAACAAACCAACAGCAAAAAACCCACGCACACGAAACAAACCAAAAGTCCACCATAGAGACATTCCAAATATCTCAGAATATGTAGAAGTTAAAAAAAGGAGTTTGGAATTCCTCATTCTTGATCGTGTCTCCCACACAGTCAATGGAAATTTTCCAGTGTTGATCCAGTGTTTTACCAAAAATGTCAAAATCCACCCTGGTGCTTGTGTCTCCCACAAAATATTCAGCTTTTCCTTGTTCCTGGTGAACCTGTCTCTGCTGCTTGCTCTGTGGATCTCAACATTTCAGTAACTCATAAAAGTCAATTTTGATAATGTATCATAACAATAAAGTGAGACACAGAAATCCCTTCCAAACTGGTACTACAAAAGAAAAAAAAAAACAAAAAACAACATTAAAATAAAAACCACACCAAAAAAACCCACCTAACAAACCTGAGCAGTTCCTAATTTGGTTAGAAATGCAAAACTTTTTTAACTCTTAATCCGAAGTTATGAGAATGTTTAATTATTAATGGCCTCCCTTAGATGTGACACAGAGGGATGTGGTTTAGTGCTGCACTTGGCAAGGCTGGGTTTTGGCTGGACCTGATCTTAAGGGTCTTTTACAACCTAAACGACCCCATGAATCTGTGATAATTACATTAATGCATCTTGGCACTCATCAGCGCAAAGAAAAGGCAGCAGGAGGACCTTAAACTGGGATAATTTGGAATAAAACACACCTCCTGCACTTCCCAAGCACTGAACAGCCTCTTCACATCCCAAAGATTTGGTTTTAAAATGAAGATTCCCTTTCTTCCAGTAGGATACATCTTGTTTTCACTCTAAGGAATGAAAAGCAGCACATCCATAGGATGTTTTCCTCTTCCAACACAATTAAATGTTCTTTTTTGTAGTAGGAATAGAAAAGGATTGCTGCTTTCACCAACCAGGTGAAGTGAAAATATCAACATCCACTCAAAGAGTTTTTCCTGGGCTTAAGAGTTCCCCTGAAAGTGTCATAATACCCAATATCAAAATTCCTTAATTCACTGCTTCAGTAAAGACCCTGAAATGTTATTTTTTAACAACCACAGACATCAGCCCAGAGCTGAGACTTTTTGTTTTCTACATTTTAGCAGCTACAAAACGTGAGAGAGCGCAGTCACATCTGTGTCTCCTGGAGAACAGCACCCTAAGAGGCTCAGTGATGAACCAACCCCTCCTTCCCTACACAGCCTGAAGAGGGAAAAACACAAAATTCCACACGTGTGCTTCCTGCCATGGCAGCAAAAAAAGCAAATTTGGGTCCCACAGAGCAGGTGGTGAAGACAGGAGAGAGAATTTCCTCTTCCATCCTTCCCAATTCCTTTCTTTCTCCTGACAGAGGAGGAAAAAATTCCCAACTTTCAGCAAGAGGGCACTTGGGAAAGTTGTACAAATTGCCAGTTGTCACCGTGACATTGACTTCTGAACCAATCCCTACATCCAATTAATTTGCTGCTTCAGATCTTGCAAATGAAACTTGCAAAAAAAGAGCAAACGATTCATGGTTTTGTTATTATAAACATCCAAATAGTCAGAGATGCCAACAAAGCCAGGGAGTTCCAGTGCAGGAACTTTAAAGGAGAGTAAATCCCCACAGACAGAGATTACAACAGCTTTGATGTGCCTCAAATAATCTCTATTTTTTCTTACAAGTTGAAAAGAATCTGCTTTAGAGAAAAGGCATCCTTTGAGTAACAGCAATCTCCCCAAAAATTTTGATTTTGTGTCTAATGTAAATTCTGCTAATAATTTAATAGCTGAAACATTGCTATTATTGCCAGTGCCAGATAAGTGAAAATAATATTTATAATCGAAGCTCACACAGAGCCAGAACTTATAAATATTCCAGTTAATTGGTCCAAGTCATCTTTTGTGACCATTAACCTCTGATTTTCAAATTAGTTCCAGATGGGTACGGCCTGACAATGACGTGAGGAAAATGCTAATGGGAATGTCCAAATGTAAAAACAGATTTACAAATCTGCTAAGGCACAGCCTCAGTGTGATTGACTGAGATTTTCCACCCATCTGGCACTTGGGATGTTGGACTGCCCAGCCAGGGAAAACTTGTGGGAATAAAACATTCCCACCTGCCTGCTTTGATGTGTTCTTCTCATTTATCAGGCCAGGAACTGCTGGGAGCTCTCAGAGCCACATTAAAGCTCACAAGGTGTTCCCAGACACCACAGGGGAGCCTGCAATAAAATATTGCATTTCCCCCTTTTTTCAGGTCCCCAAAAAGGGCTGAATCCATCCCTTGGAGATCGTCCTAAATGGGAAAATCAGGTTTGCAGCCTCCTCCACCTTCTCTTAGGTGAAGCCTCCAAGGGTTCATTGTGGGAATTTTGGGGCCACCAAAGAACAGAGGCCAGCCAGGATGAGGGGAGTAAAAAGCAGTGACATTTATTGAGGAGTGATAAAGTTCTGGAACGTTCTGCCCAGGGAGGTCGTGGAGTCCCCATCCCTGGAGGTGTTTAACAAAGCCTGGAGGTGGCACTGGGTGCCAGGGGTGAGTTCAGGTGTTGGGGCTGGGCTGGACAAGATGATCTTGAAGGTCTCTCCCAACCCAGGGATTCTGGGAATTCTGGGAATTCTGTGAAGCCCTTCAGGTCCACCCAGGGCAGCCCAAGCCCCCCCCAGGGGCTGCACCCAAAATGCTCCAGGGCTCTCGGGTGTCACACTTTGATCCCTTGGGGCCATTTGCACTTTGGGGGTTCATCCTCCAAGCCCAGCTCCAGCCAGTGAAGGCACTGAGCCCCAGTTTGCTGCCCCAGCTCACTTTTGTTCCCATCTCTGGCCCTGGGGCACTGAGGTGTCCTTGATGGCCAGGCTGGAGAGGAATTGTTGTGTCTGCCCAGAATGGGACAGCAGCAGCTCACACTGGGTGTTTGATACCTCAGGTTTTAGCATTTATATTTCTCACATTCTGTGCTGCTTTAGTGTGTGGGTCTGAGCTCCATATTATGGGATGGTGAGCTCTGTGCCCAGAGCAGGGAGACAAAACAATTCCTGCTCCAGCTGGGCACCAAGGACAAATGAGCCCAATCCCAGCCCAGGAGCACAAACTCCCTGGGCTGGAGAGAGAAAAACAAGCAGGGTGGGAGTGCCTGGGCTAAAGCTGGGCTGGGACAATGAACTGCAAGGTGGGAATGGAGCAGAGCTGATCCCAGGGAGAGACCCCGGGAGCGCTGGGGCATTTTGGGGCCATTTTGGGTCATCTTGGGGGCAGCCCTGGCTGGGCTCTGGTGCTGCCCAAGGTGGGTCCATGGAGGAGATCCTTGGAATCAATCCCTGCTTTATTCTGGGACTCTGCCTAGCCTCTGTTCCAGCCCAGCCTGCACAGGGCATCACCAGGAGTTCAGAGTTACACACTGCAGAACTGCAGGATTACAAATTTATGGCAAATAGAAATGCCAGAATCCTAAGGCATCAATCAAACCCCATTTTTCTATGACAAAGTGACCTCCTCAGGAGCTCCAGCCAGCACAGACATTTCCCAGTGACCATCAGAGAGAGGAAAGCCAGGGATGCACCCTGGAAATTAAAAGGAAGTTTGAAAATACAGAAAGAGCAGCTGACTGCCACATCATATCAAATGATATAAAATAAACAGAAGATATTCATTCACAGGCACATTAAAACATTACAATGAGAGGGGGAGGAGGAAGTGACAAGATTAATCCATTTATTTCAAGCTGCTTTAAGGCAGAGCTAATAATCTATTTTTCATGACATGGAGTCCAACTTAATAACTGCATTTTAAACAAATCAACTTCCTGTAATGTGTCTCTAATAAAGCATTAGATTAACAAAACACGATCCAACTTGGAGATTTTTTCCTCTTTCTTTTTTCCTTGTGTATCTATCACAAGTTTGAATAACTATCCCAGTAATTCCTAAATATCTGGCACTGGCAAATGAAGATCCAAGAAATTTCTTTAAAGGCTTTTACTTTTTTCTGGGTTAGGCCTTGTTTGTGCATTTTCTCTATTAATCTATGAGTTGAAGCTCTCTGGAGTCAAATGCTGCCCTGGAAAATCTCATATCTACATTATTTTCCTCATTGAGGGACACTGCCCTAATTTTCCAGCCCAGGAATGCACTCACATCCCCTCCCTTCAGCTTTGGGAGCATTGGACAGAGAGGAATTCAAAATGCAGTAAATTTCCAAAAAGCAGTGTCAGAGGGACAAAAATCCCCATATTTAAGGGTCACATTTTAATTAATAAAATTAATTAATGGAATCATGGAATGGCCTGAGGCAGAAGAGATCTTAAGGATGATTTAAACTTCAACCTCCCAGGCTGCTCCAAGCCCCCCTATCCAACCTGGCCTTGGGCACTGCCAGGGATCCAGGGACAGCCACAGCTGCTCTGGGAATTCCATCCCAGCCCTTCCCCACCCCAGCAGGGAAGATTTTTTTTATACCTAATATACCTGATTATATCCTATTATATTTTTATATATGGCAACCAGTCTCATATACCAATTGTTATAATAATATCTATTTTAATCCATATAAACACGTCCTATATAATAAATATTATAATAATTGCTCCTACTAAGGTAAACCTTATTAAGACAAAGTTATTAATAGAATCTACTCAGTGACACAAGACCTAGTGGGAATTTAGGGCAAGGCAAATATTTCCCCCCCTGCCTTTTATTCCCCTTATTATGGAGTTAAATTCTCCTGGTTGGCCTGGGAGCTGAACCAGATGATGTCCCCAGCACTGCTGGGGCACAGCAGGGACAGGCACATCCTTCTCCCTCCGTTTGGCCCAAGAAACTCTGATTTTTCTCCCAGTAACAGAAGTGCAGGTCGTCAGTTCCCTGTTCCAAACCAGCCCCACAGAAACACTGAACCTCCTCGCACAATTTCTCATTCTCTGAACGAAGTTGCAACATCAATTTTCCAATTTTATGGTCTGCTGCCTCCCAAAAATTATATTTTGTGGGACCTCAGCAAGCCAGTTCACGCACACACACAGCTTTCCTCATTCCAGTAAAACATTGATCCAAACTCAGACTCAACACTTGGACAGCTCTGACTGTTTGACTCCTCAGGCCCTTTTCACTTCTTGAAATCCATCAGGATTTTACCCCCTGGAGTCTGATGCCTCCCCTTGAGGTTCAATTTGTTGTTTCTACATTACATAGTCCTTCTACCAATTTTAAATCCTGCTTAGTATTTACAATAGTAAATCTTGCACCTCCTTCATGCTGCATTTATGACCTCCATGTTTTACTACAGGAATTACACCTGGCAAACCACTGCACACCAGGAATTACACCTGGCAAACCACTGCACACCAGGAATCACACCTGGCAAACCACTGCACACCAGGAATCACACCTGGCAAACCACTGCACACCAGGAATTACACCTGGCAAACCACTGCACACCAGGAATCACACCTGGCAAACCACTGCACACCAGGAATTACACCTGAAAAATCACTGCACACCAGGAATTACACCTGAAAATCTGACTGATTTCAAGTTTTTCATGGGAGGTGGAGATGTTTCCTTGGAGAAAAAAACAACCTCCTTATCACTCCATTTGGATGTGTCTGATGCCAATTCTGATAGTAAATCACAGTCTGTGTTATATTCTGCACCTAATGGCCAGCCCAGTACTCATATTTACACCAGCACCCTTGAATTCCACAGGAAAATTCCCATTTTAACCAGCTTTGTTTGAGACTTTTTTTTTCCCCACTTGTCAATGGAATGTTTTATCAGGACTGATTTTTCCACATCAGCAGCTTGGACTGGGGATTTTTTTTGGCAGAGCCATCATATTCCACCTGGCTGCAAAACCTGGAGGACAAATCCCCCCTGGCTGTTTGGTTTGGCTTTTACAGCAGCATCATTTTCCTCTGTTTGTTCTTCCTCTGGCTTGTTCTCAGCTTAACATTTCCCCATCTCTCCTCTCATGACAAATTCCCAGGGCTGAACAAATCCCTGGGCTTTCAGTGGTGAGACTGCCCTGGGGTTCTACAGCTCCTGAGCCAGCAACTCTCAACCATCCCCTGTTCTGCATTAGAGAACAAATCCCCATGGAACTCCTCCTGCAGCCTCCTCCTCCTCCTCCTGTGCTCCAAGGAATACATCAGAAGAATCAGGAACACAAAAAAGAGCAAAGTGCCTTTGTGTTAATGAAATCAAAACCTGCTGTGGTGCCAGTTCCTTCCTCAGCTTCCCCAAACTCATCCTCTCCACAAAACCAAACCTCCCATCATCCATTCCTGGCTTATCTTTCCCCAGAATCCATTTATTTTGCAAGGAGACAAGAACAGAGCTCAGTGGTTCAGGACAGGGCCACCTCCACAAGGAAACTTTTTAAAAGAAGCAAAGCTCAGAGTGTCTGTAAAGGGCTGATTTCCCTCCAGAGACCCTCAGCACCCAGAGCCCAAATTATTTTGATATAACAAAGATGAGATAAGCTGAACACTGCAAATCATGGTGCATATCCACAGGAGAAGTGCTTTGCACGTGGCCCAAACCCATGGCAACTACAGCCTGTCCATTCTAAGAAAAAGCATTTGGGTTTCCCTCCTCTCTCCTTGCTCCCCACTTCAGCAGAATTCCAAAGGAGTCCCCAGAGCTCCAGGGGTCTCTTGAACATTTCAGAGCAGTAAAATTAAAGCAAGCAATGAAATTACTGCTCATTCCCTTCCCTTGTTCCCACCTCCCAGTTCCCTGACATTTGCAATCCAGTCTCCTGGCCACTTCTTCCTCCTTTCTCCTCAGTCCCACACTGTTTTAGAAGCATTAATCCTCCCCCCCAAATTCCATCCACTATTCTATCAGAATTACTTCCAGAACTACTGGATTTCCTCCACCATGATCCACTTCCACTCAAACCACCCCCCTGTCTTTTATCCTAAACTAATTATTTATCTACTCAAGAAGTTCCACTCCTTCCCCTGTTTCTCAGCCACGTGGTAACTCCACAATCCTGGGATAATTTTGGCACATTCAGGTAAAGCAGGTGAAGGAGTCAGCGCCTGGCAGTGCTGGGGGTTATTTTAAAAAGGTCTGGCCCAGTTCTGAATTCACTGCTGGATGTTTAGGGATTCACAGCTTTGGGGAGAATCCTCTTCCTCAGCCTCCTGGTGCTGGAGCCCTCCCAGCTCAGACCTCAAGATGGGAAGTTCAGAATTCCTTGGAACACCCTGAAGATGCTCCTCCCTCGCCTGCTGACTGCAGCCCCCTCATCTTCCCTTAAAGCCACTGCCTCCACCAAAATATCATCAAATTTCACCAATATTTCCAAAATTCTGTGCTGCTTTCATTTTGGATCCCCTTTCCCATCATGATCTCATTTCTGTTTCAACCCGTGCTATCCATTCACCTTCAGAAACAGAGATTTAGTGATGCCTTCTGATGTTTGCCTTTAAAGAGACAAAAAAAGGGGTTTTCAAGCAATGTCCACCTTCTCTGAAGAAACACCACTCTATTTTTGAAGGTCTGACTCCTTCCTCTGCCAGTTTGTTCATGGACATAAGACATAATCTCTTTTAAGCTCTCTCGTTGCTTGTTTCCTCTAGTTTTATGTTTCCTGCCATCTGGCCTCGCAGTTCTTCTCCACCCCTGCCAGATTTCAACTCCTCTTCTGTACCTGGATGATGGGTTTGAATTAAAACTGCCATAAAACCTCTCAGCTGCACAAAACAAACAGAAGCAAGGCAGGGAGAAAAGCCCTGCAAGGATTTTTGAGTGGCTCTGTTTGTGATTTTATCCAAAATTATCACCCTGCATTTGCTGCAAGTTGACTTTGATCCTGAAGATCCTTAGATTCCTAAATGGCAAACCAAATATTCCCTGACCACCTCAAACAAAAAACCCTGTGTGCTGTGGGTTGGGGTTTCCTTTTGTTTGGTGGAATTTTGGTTATAAGAGCAGCCCTGTCTCATCCTTTAGCACCTTGTAATTAAAATAAAGTGGCCAATTCCAGAATTCTGTATTTGCCATCTAGTATCCACTCCATCCTTCTGAAGGATGGGCAGAGCAGCCTGGAACAGGGGAAATTCACTTTACTAAAGGGATTTGTCTTAAAAGAATCCCTCAGATGACATCAAAGAAGTTTCTGCTTCATAATGCTGAGTCAGCCATCAACATATTTTACCTTTTTTGCTAATTTTAGGAATTTTTTCCAAAAACTAACTTGAAACAGGATTATGAGCTTGCCTCAGAGACACAGACTAGTTGAACCTTTCGTGGCTCAAACCCTACATTGAAGTTTCTTGTTTATTTCAGCTTTTTGCTTTTCCTAACATCCATTTGCTAAACGTAAGAATGACGATAACAGGGAATGACTAAAAAATCCACAGCTCCTTGTAGAAACCCACGACAAAACTCCAACTCAAACAGAGTGGGAGGAGAGCTGCACTTCAGATTTCCAGTCTTACACTACTTCTCTTTTTCAAACAACAAAGGGCTTCTTCTCCTCAGTCTCTGCTTTCTTATCGCCTCAAACAAACAAACAACGGAGGGAAAGGGAAATAAAGCAGCCAGCTCGGAGCTAAGAAATAACACTGACCCATTTCAGCAGCTCTGTTGTAATTTATATATTATAAATATGTTATTTTTCTTTCCTGCATTTTTTTTTCTTTAACCATTTTTGTTCACGTCTCCTGTCTTAGGATGGAAATGCCAGCAGTGCCTGGGTGTGTGCTCTGTCCCCACCTGTCAGAGCTGGGGCAGTTCTCTCTGCTCTTGGGGCAGTTTTCTTTCTCTCTCCCACAGCCAACCCTCCCTCCAGGAGGTCTCTGCTGTCCATGGGCCATTCATTATTAATTATCTGCTGTCCATGGCCACTGAGTTTCCCTGCAGGGCTGATCAAATCCCACCATCCCATGGGAGATGCTCCGCCCAGGGGAGGAGCCAAGCATTCCTACCTGGATCCAATCTGAGGTGCTGGGAACAGCCCAGCAGCCTTTGCCCCCTGCATTCCCAGAGGAGCAGCTTTCTGCTGCCCTGCATTCCCAGAGGGAGAGCAGGCCCAGCTCCAGCAGCCCTGGAGCTGCAGAGGAAAACTCCCCCCTTGTGCAGGATCCCTGCTCCAGCAGAACCACAGCTGGCACTGCAGGAGGGCTGAGCCCCCCTGGGATGGGACTGTGCCACCACCCTGAGCCCCCCTGGGATGGGACTGTGCCACCACCCTGAGCCCCCCTGGGATGGGACTGTGCCACCACCCTGAGCCCCCCTGGGATGGGACTGTGCCACCACCCTGAGCCACCCTGGGATGGGACTGTGCCACCACCCTGAGCCCCCTGGGATGGGACTGTGCCACCACCCTGAGCCCCCTGGGATGGGACTGTGCCACCACCCTGAGCCACCCTGGGATGGGACTGTGCCACCACCCTGAGCCCCTGGGATGGGACTGTGCCACCACCCTGAGCCCCCCTGGGATGGGACTGTGCCACCACCCTGAGCCCCTCTGGGATGGGACTGTGCCACCACCCTGAGCCCCCCTGGGATGGGACTGTGCCACCACCCTGAGCCCCCTGGGATGGGACTGTGCCACCACCCTGAGCCCCCCTGGGATGGGACTGTGCCACCACCCTGAGCCCCCCTGGGATGGGACTGTGCCACCACCCTGAGCCCCCCTGGGATGGGACTGTGCCACCACCCTGAGCCCCCCTGGGATGGGACTGTGCCACCACCCTGAGCCCCCCTGGGATGGGACTGTGCCACCACCCTGACACACAGGGGCTCAGCTCCTGTCCTGACTCAGTGACTGTGGTTTTTTTTCTATTACTGCATTTTTATTTTTTATTTTTATTTTTCCTAATAATGAACTATTATCCCTACTCTCATATCTTTTCCTGAGAGCCCCTTAATTTCAAATTTATAATAATTTGAATGGAGGGGGTTTATTTTCTAAGGAGAATAGATGCAAGAGGAAGTTTTTTGAAAGTCATTTTTGTAAGATATCCCAGACACTTCTGCTCTCACCTCTTTTCCTACAGAACACCTCACCTTAATACTCTGAATTGTTACCTTTCCCTTCCAAAAGCAGCATCCCTTTCTAGTTCTCTTGAAGATATCCTTGTCCTTTTGAAGAAAGGTGGAAGAGTCTTCAAGACATGAAAGACAGTTTGGCAATGAAATGACTCCCCCACCTGCACAGCCTTCACTCTGCCCCGCCTACTCACCCAGCCTCATTGTGCTCCCTCAGAAATTTATTCCCCAGGAAAATTTCAAGCAAGAACTGAAGCATTAGCACTGGAAACAGGCAGGAGGATTTTAGCATCCAGATTGTGGGAGCAGATTTTTCTCCAGTGTGAACAATGAAGTCGTGGAACCTGTGCAGGCCGGTCAGCAGGTGGGTGATGTTCATTTGGAAGAGACCTAAAAGCTGCCTGAGTCACCGAGCCCTGAGACTGCCCCAGCCCTGAGCAGATGATCTTTGCTTGCTCCAACAGCTCAAAGCTTTCTAGGTGGGGTTTGATGCTGCCTACTCATCCTACAGGGAAAAAGGGCTCTCATCCATCAGGCCATAAAGCAGGAATTCCAGAATGGTGTGGGTCGGGAGGGAGGTAAAAATCTCATCCCTGCCATGGCAGGGACACCTCCCACTGTCCCAGGTGGCTCCAAGCCCTGTCCAGCCTGGCCTTGGGCACAGCCAGGGATGGGGAGCCCACACTCCTCTCCAGTGCAATGGGATCCATGAAACACAGATCTGTCTTCTTTAAACACCTTCACAATGACAGTGTCTAAAGCCCTCTGCTGCATGTACACTCTGCCTTCTAAACCTCAAGCTTTTGAAGTGGATACAAGAGACACCGTCCCAGCAGTGATGCATTTCCTGTAAAGAACATTCTTACAAGAATTCCCTTCTGGAATGAGCTGTCAAACACTGCAGCTTGCACATCCCCACCCTCTCCTAAGAGGCAACAGCACTGTGGCTTTCAAATCCCCTGCAAAGACCTGGATTCCTTTCCCTGCTCCTGTTGCTGAGGAAGGATTTACTCAGTAATAGAGGATAAGTGATTTGGGATTCAGGAGGGCTAAGGAGAGAGCTCTGCAGAGCAGCACCACCCCAGAAACACCTCAGATTTCTCAGCCCTTGGCCTGGCTGGGCAGCAGGATCACAGGGACAATGCCTCAAAGTGTCCTGGAGAATCACAGAATGACTTGGGCTGGAAGGGACCTTAAAACTCACCCAGTGCCACCCCTGCTGTGGCAGGGACACTTCCACTGTCCCAGGCCGCTCCAAGCCCTGTCCTTGGGCACTGCCAGAAATCCTTAAAACTCACCCAGTGCCACCCCTGCTGTGGCAGGGACACTTCCACTGTCCCAGGCTGCTCAAGCCCTGTCCTTGGACATTTCCAGAGACCCTTAAAACTCACCCAGTGCTACCCCTGCTGTGGCAGCGACACTTCCACTGTCCCAGGCTCTTCCAAGCCCTGTCCTTGGATACTGCCAGAGATCCAGGGGCAGCCACAGCTGCTCTGGGAATTCCATCCCAGCCCAATTCCATCTCAATATTCCATCTCAATACCCCACCCAAACCTGCCCTCTGCCAGTCTGAAGCCATTCCCTGTGCCCTGTCATTCCAAGCCTTGTCCCAAGTCCCTCCCCAGCCCCTTTAGGCAACCAAAGCTGAAAACTGACCACACAGGAAAAGCCTTTGAAAAATCCTTTTACCATCACAAATTCCTGCCATTCTGAAGCCAAGGATTTTTTGTGCTCACTGTTTTTCCCATCTATGTTCCACAAGGGCCACAAATAAGGGGAATAAACCCTCACTGTGACATCTACCACTCAAGTGTGAAAGTAACCTTTAGCTTGAATAGTTTATACAGGAACTATCCCCCTGTTTTTAATTAGCTAATGCCTCACTAAGATCTGCAGGCCCCAAAAGAACATAATAGTTCTATCAGACAGCTCTGGTTTAATTTCTCTGGTTTTAATGTAGCACACCATCTCCCAGCCCACATCCCAACTGTAATTAGCATGGCTAATTACTGAAGCTGGATGAAGCATGGTTGCAGTTGCTATAATAAGTATATTTACTGTAACTCCAAGTGCATTACTGATATCACAGAATTTATGATGAAGGCACAGTAAGGAGAACGCCAGTGCCACGGAATGCTCAGGGGACTGGCAGGGAGTGGGGAGAAAAAAGGGATTTTTATGGAAATAGCAGATCTCTCCAATGAATTAGGTGATTTCCATGATCCCAAGTGCTTATGAAATTTGTGTTACATAAAAATCTGTTCACTGGGGTGAGGGGGGGAAGAGAGGGAGAACACAAAAACCCTCCTCAAACAGCTGGTAAATCACCACTTTAAAACAACTGCCATAAAAGGGGAAGAAAATGTACTTCACAAGCTTTAAACCACATCACAATATTATTCCCTTACAGAGAGCCTATAAAGTCCAAAACCTATTAAAAATTGTCTTCACATCTTTGAGATTCGATCATAAATTCCAGAGATGTGAAATCCCTTTTTAATAGGCTTTGGATATTAACAGTAACATTTCCCTATAGGAAGATTAGAGCAGAATTTACAGATCTCCAACGATTTCAGAGCAAGCCAAGCAGGCAGAACTCTCCTCACCCTGATCTGCTCCAGGGATAAAGACACTGAACTCTCTGAATTGGTCTCAGATTGAGAAATATTAATTCCTGTCAAAGATCACTTCCATAAATAGAGGGATATTCACTCTTTGCAGCTGGATCATGCTCTCCTGGGAGAAGCAGTGTGGGTTAACTGGAAAAAAAGCAAAATTAAAAGTTTAGCAGGTGGTGCTGCAATATCTCTGTCCTCCCGTGATGTTCACTGAACATTTTTATTTTAAATATTGAGCAACTTCAACATAACTCTGGCAAGAAGCACGAGCTCACCCAGCAGTGCTTAGTGAAAATAAAATCCAGGGTTTGTTGGGGAATCCTTGGGTTTATTGGAGAATCCTTGGGTTTTATGTATGGAAAAAAACTGCAGGAATGAGCTTGAAAATCGCAGCATTTACGGTTATGAAGCTAAGCTTAATTAACATTAATTTTTGAACATTATTATTCCAACAGGAATTCCTTGGAATTCTCAGCCTCACAGAGGGAAGGGTGTGATCACTGACTCTGTGCTGATCATCCTGCAGGTCACTGCCCCAGCTCAGCTCCTGAGCTCAGGAAATTCCCCCTGTGTGCTGCATTCCCAGCCCCTCAGCTGCCCCCCTGCCTCCCAACACTAAGAGCACATCAGCAGGAATAAGGAATAAAAAGAAAAAAAAAAATCTAAAAATGTATAAAGGAAAAATAATATTAAAATTTAAATATAAAAAAATAAAAATAGAAGTAATATAAAAAGAAAAGAAAAACAATATTAAAAATATAAAAATAGAAGAAATAATATAAAAATAAAATGTAATATTAAAATATAAAAATAATAAAATAATATAAAAATAGAAGAAATAATATATAAAAATAAAATGTAATGTTAAAATATGAAAATAATAAAATAATAGAAGAAATAACAAAAATAAAATTTCATGTTAAATTATAAAAATAATAAAATAATGTAAAAATAATAATATAATGTAAAAAATAAAGTCATGCAAAAAATCTCCACATTCTGCTGATCCATTTGCACAGGATAAAAATGCCTCATTTGGCCGGTGTCATTTTTCCCCCTGATCAGAGAAGTGAGATCCCATTCCAGCTGGCAGAAGAAGGCCTCACCTTTTCAGGATTTCTAAAAGAAAGCCCATGTGAGCAGCTGGCAGTGTGAATTTCAAAGGGACAGCAAAACCCTGGCAGCACTGACACCTCTCCATTCTTGAAAACCACCCATTTGTTTGGTGGAAGCAAATGCAAGCAGATTTGCCAGCTGTGCAATTCCACAGAGTTCTGTGTCCATTGGGGAATTTTTTTAAGTTGTTTCAGTCCTGAAGGCCAGGCTGGAGTGGCTGTGGAGCCTGCCCAGGTCCAAGAGAATTTCTGCAGTGACTTCACTGGGCAGGGGATGAGGCTCCAAATGAACTGAGCCTGATTACCAGCAGGGCTGCACTTGAACCTGAGCTTGGGCTGGTGTTGGCACTTCAGCAGGCACTTCCTCAACGAGAAGAGCAGCAAAAATCAAAGAGCAATTTCCTCCACAATACAACTCATCAAGATAAAAAAGAAAGGAAAAAAACAGCCCTGGAAGGGATCAGCTCCCAGTGAATTCATTCAGCCTTCATGCAACAGGCACAGGAGAGCTGACAGAGTTTCAGCTCTGTACCCACACACCTAGGAGCATTTGTGGCCCTAAAACTCCCACAGTTTCATGGGAAATATGGATATATGGAAATAAGGATTTTGGCCTCCTCTGACTGGGAGGACTCCACATTTAAAATGCAATTTCATTGATTTAAAGCTATAAAACACTTTTTCATTTTAGGCCCGCGACTTGACTTAGATTTGGCAAATAATTTAAGCTGCCAAAGTTGTTTTTTTTTAAATTTATTTTCTTTTTTATCAATCAGTGTTGCAGCCAGCATCTGAGGAGTTGCTGATCCCACCAGGCTGTCAGGCTCCAATCTGGCAGAGGTCTATAAATGGCCCTGGGTGCAGGATGAGTAATTCCCCTGCCTCACACAATATTGCTGAGCAGATGCACACATTTGGGGCCCTGCTAATACACGTGTCCCTCTGACAGCCCAGACACACCCTGAGCCTGCTCACAGCTCACAGCGTTCCAGGGGAAACTCTGCCAAAAATCACTGGAATTCCTCAGGAAAACACACCTGGGGTCCAGCTGGGGAGGGACTCACCTGGAGCCCCCATGGGCAGAGTGAGCCCATCCTGTCTCTCTCTGCTGCTCTGTCACACCCCTTCCCTGACTCAAATCCCCAGGATTTGCTCAAATCCCCCAAAATGGCCAATATTCTCCTTCCAGCCTCCTGGTGGGGCCGTATCAGGGATGGGTTTCTCTGGGAGAAGCAGAGCTGTGCTGCAGTGTTCACAGGGGTCCCAGGGCGAGGGAGGAGAGGAGAAAGGTGACTCCATGTTCAGAAGGCTGAGTTATTATTTTATGATTTATATTATAATAAAACTATACTAAAAGAACAGAAGAAAGGATTTCAGCAGAAGGTTTAGCTGAGAATAGAAAGGAATGAATGACAAAGGTTTGTCTGTGACCCAGACAGTCTGGGCAGCTGGGCTGGGATTGGCCATGAATGAGAAACAACCACAGAGACCAATCCCAGCCCCACCTGCTGCATCCCACAGCAGCAGAGAATCTTTGTCTGCAGTTTGTTCCTGAGGCCTCTCAGCAACTCAGGAGGGAAAAATCTTAAAGAAAGGATTTTTCATAGAACATGCTGGTGACAGAGCTGTGCCTCTCATTGTCACAGCCCTCTCGCCTGCCCTTGCAATTAACGCTCAGCCTCTCCTGCTCATTCCCAGCTGATGATAAACTTTTCCAAGCCCACAGCAGTGCAAGTCCTGGGCCCTAATGGCCTTAAGGTGAAGGAGGGAAGGTTTGGATTAGATTTTGGGAAGAAGTTCTTCTGGCACACAGATCCCCAGAGCAGCTGTGGCTGCCCCTGGCAGTGTCCAAGGCCAGGGTGGACACTGGGAATTGGAGCAGCCTGGCACATGGAAGGTCCCTGCCATGGAATGGGAGGGACTGGATGGGTTTTAAGGTCCCTTCCAACCCAAACCACTCTGTGGCTCTGAGTTTGCCCTGGACACTTGCTAATTCCATCTACAACATAGAAAATAAAACTGTATAATTAATATTATCTGCAAGAATTTCCTTTTTACTCATCTCTTCAAACCTACTTCTTCACAAGGAGCTGATGCAGCAAACACATTCCATAACAAACCTTTCACCTCATGAGCTCATGTAACACCACCCAAATAAATCATGACATGAACATTTCAATAACCCACCCAATGCTAATAACTGCTTCTAAAGAAACACCTTTCTGTATTATTATTATTTCATCTGGTTCATCATTTGTACCTATGAGTCATAATTCTGGAATTGTCAAAGTTAGTCTAATTTCTTTTTTTCTGAAAGATATAAAATTCAAGTTATTTGCCAAAGGAACCAAAGAGAAATAATGATTGATTAATATGAGCCTGGAAGGGAAGCACACAGCACAAAATAGATCTCTCTCCACGCCTGTGGATTCAAATTTTGACTTCATTTGCTTCAATGAGAGGTTCTCATAATAAACAGCAAACAGCCAAGCTCGCTTGGAAGGAGAATTTCAATCTGTGTGTTTGCTGAAGAGTGTAATCACATCAGAGGCTGAGCTACATGAGAGGGAACACTGGGTCACAGACCACTGTGGAGCCGTGGCACTCCACACAAACCCAGCCCAAGAAACCTCCCCTGGGGCTGAAGCCCTGACTCTGAGCAGGACACAGAGTCCAGCACCCTGAGGCCATCTGATGCACACCCTGCAGAGATACAGCAAGCTCTGGTAAGCTCAGGAAATCCTTCATGGCCAGCAGAACCCTGACCTTGCTCTTTCTGACTGCAGATGATTCCTGCCACCATGGAATCCGTGCTGGACTTGTTAAAAACATCAGGACAAATCCCAGAGGGACCATCTCGAGTTCTGCCTTCTCCAGTAAAGAGTTAAATGCCTCCAGTCCTCAACAACAGAGCTTGCAGTGAGAGAACTGAGCTCAAGAAAACCCTTCCAATCCAGAGGGGAAACTGAAGCCCCTGAATTCACAGCTGAAGTTTCAAAGCATCACATCTTTGTGATCTTCCCCATCCCTGGAAGTGTCCAAGGCCAGGCTGGACAGAGCTTGGAGCAACCTGGGGTTGTGGAGGAGTCCCTGCCCATGGCAGGGGGGGAATGGGGCCAGTCTAAGGTTCCTCCCCAACCCAAACAAGTCAGTGACTTTCTGACCTTCCTGCAGCATTTCAATTCCAGCTCTCCCCTCCTCATCAACCCTGATGCTCCCTCACCTTGGAGCAGAAGGGTTAACCCGGGAGCACAGGTTTGGAAGGGAGCTCTGTGTTCTGCAGGGAGGCCAGGGGAAGCCCACAGTTCATTAAATAATGTGAGTAGCAATGAGGGTTTACACAAATCAAACGGGGGGTTAGGTAATTGTGATGTTGCTTTGTGCTGAACCACCTGTCAGGAAGCACTTCCAGCCCAGGACTCAATCTGCTGCAGAGCCTCCAGATGATTTCTAATTAGTGTAAACTTCAGCTGTGCCACGAACCAACGGATTGGAAAGGGAGCTGGGGCTTTTTCCTGTCAATTCTTCCACTCTCCTCCTCCCCCCAGCATTGTGAAAATGGCTTTTTGTTCTGCAAGAAGCTTTGCAGAAAGCTCCTCAATCAGGAGGGCTAAGGGAAGCCTACCACACTCCACTGAGGGAAATGTCAGCTAGCTCCTCATGGAAATAAGGAAAACACAGCTCTGGGGAAAAAAAAAAAAGAAAGAAAAGAAAAGAAAAAAAGGAAAAAGAAAAAAGGAACTGACAAGAAGGAAAAAGGGAAAAGATAAAGAAAAAGGAAATGAAAGGAAACAGGAAAAATGACGGAAAAAGGAAAATGAAAGGAAAAGGAAAAATGAAGGACAAAGGAAAAATTAACAGGACAAAGGACCAAGGAAACGGCAAATTAAATGACACAGTAAAATCATGTACAACGGAAAATGACAGGACAACTTCCACTAACCTGGAAAGTCGACGCACCTGACAGGCAACAGGCCCCCTTCCCCATGCCCCATGCCAATGAAAGGAAAATATGCCCCATGACTGCCCCCTTCAACCAGGCCCACTGCACGACCCTGACACCTGCCCTGCACCCCTTCCCCCTGCCCGGCAGCCCCGAAATGCCCGCACCTACGGCAGATTCCCGGCCTCCCGGCACCTTCCCCTTCCCCCGGCCCCTGCCCGGCCCCGGCCCCCTTCCCTTCCCCGGCCACCTGCCCTTCCCCCGTCCCCCTGCCCGGCCCCCTGCCCTCACTTCCCCGGCCCCTTCCCCTCCGGCCCCGGCCCCCTTCCCTCTCCCCTTCCCCCTTCCCTGCCCCCCCCACCGTCCCTGCCCTCCCTGCCCCCGCCCCCCCACCCCGCCCATAGTCCTAGAGTCCTAACAAGCTCCATTTTGTCACCAAATGCAATCCAGAAAAGGTTAAGGCAGTGCACACCTCTGCAGTAGCACAAAAGGACTGCAGGCCAATAAACACCACTCATGGAGTTGGGGTTTTGTTAAAAAATCAAACCTATTTTTAATGGCTAGCACAGGCAGTGATGGATGCTGTAAGAACAGAACAACCCCAAATCACAGTTCCCATTCCCCCTAAAATACCGAGCCATTCCAAGGTGCAAAGCTGAGTAACTCGGGGTGGTCCTGATGAAAGATGACCCCAATAACTCATTGAACAGCAGCAGCATTTCCACAGCTCCTCATGAGCCAACTGATGGACAAAACCTGTACCACATCCTCTGAATTCCCTATTCCTTTGTTGGTTTGTGAAGTAATTCCAGGAGCCTGGGGCACCCTGACACATTGAAAATGAGTAAATCTCTCCCCCAAATCCACTCCACAGCAACAAGAAACCAGAAGGGCACAAAGAGTTGAGCAGCTGGAATAGGAAGGGCCAGCAGATGCCAGAAAATGGCTTTTGCCTCTGACTCTAAAGGCCACAGAAGGCACATTCAGACAATAAAATGAGTGGATGTGGCACCTGAGGACACGGCTTGGTGGTGACCATGCTGGTGCTGGGCTCAGATCTTTTCCAGCCTTCCTAATTCTCCCACTCTGTGGAGACTCAAGACTTTTTTTTCAATTTAAAGAAAACATACAGAGACAATATTCCTTGCCTTGAACCTCAGATGTTTAACACACTGGGTAGAGCTTAATTATTCTCTTTTTTAGGAGAAAATGCCCCTAGAAATACAACCAAAGCTTATCTGTTTGGATAAAAGAGAATCCTTGCTGCCCATTCATCCATGCCTGAAGCCAACTGTGTGCTGTGCTGCTGAAGCATCCCTAACACTTCTGCTGCACTCCTTTCTTCCTTATTAAAAATAAAATAATAATAAAAAAAGGATTAACAGCCAGGCTGGAGAACAGCTGTTCTAATGAAACTTCTGGCCACAATAAAAATGGGAAACAGCACAAGTCTCAAAGCATCAATATTATCAAGTGTGCTTCTCTGCTGCTGTTAAGGAAGGTTAGCAGGAATTTCAGTGCTTGAGTTTAATCAGTGGGGCAAGGAGAATCATTTTGCTCACAGAGTTACCCATTCCAGCAGGAAATCACTTGACAGAACAACAATCAGACGCCATCTGACACTGGCTATTCAAGTACTCCTTAAATCAGAGTGATTTGTCTCACCCAGGAGCACACAGAGCAGCAGCAGGAACCAAAGTGGGGCACTGTGCAAACCCAGGGCACCACAGGGAATATTCCTCTGTCTGCTCTGGGGTGCCCTGACCCCCAGGGCAGCTCTGACTCTGACCCTCACTCCTGGAGAAAGTTTCCCAGGCTCCAAGACAGACTGGAACCCACAAAAGTGTGAAATAGATTATAGAGAGCAGTGTAGATGTGTCACTGGGTGAGAAATTGAGGGTTTGGGGTTTTTAGTTGTGGATGGAAGCAAGGTGGAGGGCACAGGGTGTGGTCCTGGGTTTCTTCTTCATCCTTCTTCTTCCTCCTTCTCCAAGGGTTTGGGGGGCATTTTGTAACTGGGCAGGAAAGTCCCCATTGCAGCTCTGTGGGATCAGTTATTGGGGTAAAAGGGAAAATAATTCAGGTGTCAGCTCTTAATTGGAGAGTTCAGTCTTAAAAGCCCTTGGAACAAGAGGTTGTTGAGCATTTTGTTCCTCACTGCTGAACTCATGGTTGTGAGATGGTTGTGTTTTACTGATAAGAAATAATAAACACCTGAGTCCCAACATCAGCTGCTGTCTCAGTGCCTTCAATCCAGGCCCAGAGAAACTGACAGGGCACCCCAAAAGCTCCTGTCCCTCCCTGGAAGGTGATCAGGGGGTGTGTGTGCTCCCAGCTCCCTGGAGGATTGTTTGTGCTCATTAATTGAGCTGCACACAGATCTTTCACTCAGTTCCCCTCCAGGAGCAGCACTTGGGAATCATCCCACCATTTCCCACTGCCTGGCCATGAGAGTTTTGTGCCCCACACCTGCTCAGAGGAGTGAGAGGGGTGAGGAACTGCAGCAAGTCCCATTCTGGCTATTTCTGCAATCTCCTGGCAACCTACAACAGGGCTGTCTCAGCAAAGCACAGCAGAGTGAAGCTCCTCTGGTGATAGGAGATGGTGCGTGCTCTGCTGAGTGGGGAAATCTGCTCCAAGCCAAGTTCAAAGCTGCCTTTCCCAGGAAACAGACTGGGAAATTGTTTTATAGGTCAGTGTGGAAGTTTCCAGATCCCCAGAGAGCTCACTGAGAGAATCTGTCTGGAGTCTGAGCTGGGCTCTGGCCCCTCCAGCAGGAATGGAAAGGGAGCACCTGTGCTGGGCAGAAAATGCCACAGCAGCAGAGGGAGGCTGATCCCTGGAGAGGGAGAGCGCCATCAGGAGCCAAAGGAAGAGCTCAGCCCCAGCTCCTGACTGTGCAAAAGCTGCCCCAGAGATCAGCTGGGCCTCCCTGCTGGAATGCTCCTTCCCCAGTTCCAGCAGCTCTCCTTGGCCAGGAGGACCATGTGTCCCAAAAAACTGGGGCAGGAAAGGGAAGCTCAGCACAGAAATAAATTACACAGATAAGGGAAAACATCCAATCCAGCAGACTGCTTAAAGTTCAACAAAATAAGAACAAAATACAAGTCCTAACCTCACCCTCTTTTTTTTCCCCCCCCTATGAAGTTGGAAACTAATCAGAAAGTTTGGGATATTTTCCTTTTTCCCAAGCCAGGTGCTGATCTGCTGCAGTCAAGTTGGACTTCAGCACACAAGAACTGCCAGAGAAGGGTCAGTCCACAAGACTCTACATCATCCCACAAAAAACAGCTTCACACCATTTGTAATTAAAAAAACTCCTTTGTGATTATTTTCAGGCTGCTGACTGATAGCATCCCTGTAATTCTTGCTTTGTGACAAAACAATTCCGAATTTGCCAGAAGTCCTTCATTTTTAAAAATAACCAGGCTTAAAACCACACAAAATTATGCAGAGCAGATCCAAATTTAAGCTGCACTAAGAAGTTACAGCTACTGGAATTAGCTCAAGGAGGTCTGGAGTTCCTGGAACAAACCAGTTGTGCTCAGTCTTTATCTCCCATTTCACTCCCAACAAGGTATCATAGTCCAAATACATCGAAGTGGGAGTAGAAACACAGATATTAGAGAAGGAGAATAGTAGAAATAGAGATGACAGTTGCTGATCTCTTCAAGAAAGCTTTTAAATGGGCTCTTAGAAGAAATTATTCCACCTACCACATAAAGGAGCACAAGCCTGACTGTAAGAAGCAGCTGATGCTGAATTTTAATCATTTCCAACCTGGGTAATTATTACAGAAAATGATTTACAAGCTTCATAAATTAATCAACCCAAGCAGCATCTTGCCATTTTCAGCAGTTCCCAGGCAATCCTCCTGTTTTATCTGGGAAGGCCAGAACAGGCAGGAACACAGGGAGTGACACCCAGCACAGAGCTCTGGGTGGCACCATCCTGCCCCCCTGGCAATCCTGGTTTGGGGGTACCAGAGCAGCTTTGGGATGTCCCTGGGCACACCCCAGCTTCCCCAGGCAGCTCCAGGAATCCCATCCTTCAATAATACTGGCATTTTGTGCCAGGATAACGCCACAATCCCAGCTGGACCAGCTCTCAGCTCCTCCCCCCTGCACACAGGGCAGTCCCTGATGTAAATAAAGTCTCCTCTCTGTAGGAGCCAACTTCTTCCCTCAGCCACAGATCAGGGAAGCTCTAGAGCTCCTGGGAATTGTTTCTCAGATTCCCCATCACACTGCCAGTGAGAGGAGGATTGAGCCAAAGCACAGCTGGAAACTGAGGCTGTGCTACAGAACTTGTCCAGCACCCGTCTGGGAAGGATGAAGCAGCTCAGAGCCCAGCTCCTCACCTGGCACAAACCCCCCTGGACCACTGCATTCCAACCCTGCATTCCCCCCTGGACCACTGCATTCCAACCCTGCATTGCCCCCTGGACCACTGCATTCCAACCCTGCATTCCCACCTGGACCACTGCATTGCCCCCTGGACCACTGCATTCCAACCCTGCATTCCCCCCCTGGACCACTGCATTCAAACCCTGCATTCCCACCTTGTGAATGCCACTGCATTCCAACCCTGCATTCCCACCTTGTGAATGCCACTGCATTCCAACCCTGCATTCCCACCTTGTGAATGCCACTGCATTCCAACCCTGCATTCCCACCTTGTGAATGCCACTGCATTCCAACCCTGCTTCCCCCCCCGGACCACTGCATTCCAACCCTGCATTCCCCCCTGGACCACTGCATTGCCCCCTGGACCACTGCATTCCAACCCTGCATTCCCCCCTGGACCACTGCATTGCCCCCTGGACCACTGCATTCCAACCCTGCATTCCCCCCTGGACCACTGCATTCCAACCCTGCATTCCCCCCCGGACCACTGCATTCCAACCCTGCATTCCCCCCTGGACCACTGCATTCCAACCCTGCATTCCCACCTTGTGAATGCCACTGCATTCAAACCCTGCATTCCCCCCTGGACCACTGCATTCCAACCCTGCATTCCCACCTTGGGAATGTCACTGCATTCCAACCCTGCATTCCCACCTTGTGAATGCCACTGCATTCCAACCCTGCATTCCCCCCTGGACCACTGCATTCCAACCCTGCATTCCCACCCTGCATTCCCCCCCTGGACCACTGCATTCAAACCCTGCATTCCCACCCTGCATTCCCCCCCTGGACCACTGCATTCCAACCCTGCATTCCCACAACTCCTTTCACTGGGGCTGGCAAGATTTTGACCCTAATTTTGCCAGCAGCAGCCCACAAGCAAGGAAGATCTCTGCCTTGCAGAAGACAATCACCAGGAGTGACAGGAATCTTTTCCCCCTGCCAAATTACAATGTGAAAAATGCCTATTTTATGATTGGCTTTTCACAAATATTAAAATGAATATTAAATGTGTTGTGTTAGAAAGTGATGCTGTATTAATTCTCTTCAGTAGTGTGTTAAATATAGTTTTAGGTTATAAAAAAAGTTAAAATAAAACTATGCTACGTAAGATACTTTTTTTAAAGAAAGGACTTGCAGGGAGATAGCAGCCAGAAGACACCTGAATCTTTCAGAGGAAAAGAATTTATTGCCCTCTTATCAGATGAAAGGAACTTCTTCCCCCCTCAAAGGTGCTGTTAGGATTAGGAGGAAGAAGTTGAGGATGACCAGACAGAATCCTGTGTTTGAATGGAATTTATGCATCATGCATGAAGTGTGTGAATATGCAACAGGCTGTTGTTTTTAAGGGTTAATCCTCTGTTAACTTGGGTCCTTTTTTGGGCTTGTGCTGCCCAGAAAAAGGTGTGTGGATGTCTGTAACTTTTTGTTTTTATTGTCTCATTCTGTCTTAATTCAAATGGTCTAAATTATTATTACTCTAATGTATTACTATATTTATAACTATTTCATTACTATTAAACCTTTAACATTTTAAAAACCAGTGAATGGCGTTTTTCACACACAAGAAGGAAATTCCATGATACCAAAAGGTAAGAAAATGGTGTTGGAAATTGTTCAACAGGTTAACCAACTCTCTGCTGAGGGAGATACTTCCCAGCATGAAGATTAAAACCTCCTCTGGTTCTGGTAAACTTCATATGCCTTTATCCCTTGTATTCTCTATTGCCAGTGTCCAGGAAAAATAATCACCTCTGCAGCAGATCATGATCTCAAACATCTGCAGAGCTTTATCTGCACCCAGGAATCAGCAGGAGATAAAGGAAACTCTTGTCAGATTTGCTGCACTCAGGAGAAGCTGGACAAACAAGGGAAAAAGGATAGGAAACTTCCACTCTCACAGAGGCACTAGGAGGTACCAGTGTCAGAAGTTACCATCATTTTTCTTTAAGACAACATCTCAAACACTGGTGGAGAGGACAGGGAGGAGGAGGGACCCTTCTCCACCATCTCAAATTCTCCACGAACTAAATAAATAAAAGCACACCCTGGCCCCTGCTGCCTCAGAAATGCAGCTGGCCAAGGCTCAAAACACAGAGAGCACGAGGAAAAGATGGTTTGCAAGGATAATTAGGAGGAGAATCAGAAAGATCCCCCTGGTCCTGCTCCCTTCTGCTGCCAAATTTGTGCAGAGGGAGAGACAAAACGTGCAACATCCACTGGGAGAAAGGAAGGGCAGGGAAACAGGGAAGGTGAGGATGAGGAATCCTCCCAAAGCCCTCAAGTTAGAGGGCAAAACTTCAGCAAACTGTGCTCAACTGATTAAAAACACAACCAAAATTGAGGAAATAGAACCAAAACAAGAAACACCAACATTTTCTGTAACCACAAGCCAAGCTCTTGTTTTCTCCACAGAAACCAGAGCTTCCCACCACTGACACAGGGGAGGAGTAATGCACATTTTTTAAATCTCAGCCTCAAATTAAAGTGCATTTTGTGCCTGAAAATGAGGTTATTCATCAGGCTTTTTTTCCTCCTCCAAATCTGCATACATCAACTAACAACACATTCTATTCCACAGCAGGTAGCAATTATCCAGTTCATGCCTACCCAAACTGAGCCTACAACTCTTAAGGCAGAGTTGACATCTCTTGTGCTTTTTTGTGCCATCCAGCACAGAACTGAGCCCTTGGAAAGAAGGATTTGTTTCCAAAGTAGCAATAAAATCTGAGTTCAGGTCAGAGCTGCCATAAAACCAACAAACCATATTTAATGTCAAATTTGGGAAGGAACCATAAGAAATATCAAAAATCTTGCACACAGATGAGCAAATTCTTCAGTCTCTCAGCTCTTGGTATAAAGGACTCTGCACAGATTTTCTCATTCCCAGCCAGGAAGCCAAATTTTAATTCATTTCTTATATTTTGGTTGAACTAAAGTCGATCTTGAATGCTGAAGTAAAGAACTACTGAAAGCACATTACCAACATGGTTCTAAAGATGAGTCCCCACTCACATTAGCAGCAGGCTTCTCTCTACAAATTTAAGAGGAATTTAGTGACAAGCCCCAATTTTTTCTCTCCTCACTTTACTCCCCTAAGTTCTTGCCCTGCTGGGGATAAGCCAGAGAAATAAGAATATATACAAACATATATAAACTATTATTTGGGGAAAAAAAAAATAAAGATAAATACTCAGCTACCAAACATAAGAACTACCATCAACACAATTTCTTTTTTTCTAGGACATGATCCCTCCAGTATTTGCTTTGCTAAATACCATTTGTCCAGGACCTAATTTTTCTGATATATTAATATATTTTGCTGTTTTCAATGGTCACAATTTCTAACTTGGCCTGACAGGCTTTTTTTTTTTATCTTTTACCTCTTATAGAAACATATTCTCTGTTTAAAAATGTGTGGCAGAACACACAAAAAAGCCCCAAAACATTCAGTGCTTACAAAACAACCTCAAAGTCCAACTCTGCTGTGCCCAGGTAGTTAATTTGCTCACAATTAAGTCAATTCATTAGGAGCAGCAGATTCTCAGGCTCCATTGGAGATGCTGAGCTCCTCCACAAAGACCTCCCCACACAACATTGGTTAGGAAAACACTCCTGCAAATGAAACCATCAAATGGCAGAACCCAAATGTGGGAATTGGGGCTTGTTAGGGTTTCTGCTGCAGCACAGTTCATCACACACCACCAGGAACAAGGGGGGTTTAAAGTTAGCAGTGGTGAGAACACCTGAAAAGCCCTGGATCAACTCTCAAAAGTGCTTTGGTCCCTTTTTGGTGAGATCCTCACCACTCCACCTCTGCAGCTTTACATCTCCCACGCCCCGCTGGTCTCCAGGCAGTGATCCTGCACTCCAAGACCTCCTCAGCATCTCTGCTCAACCTGAAACCCAGCTCAGGCTCCAGATTTCAGTCTCCTTCCAGGCTGAGGAGTTAATTCAATGAACTCCTTTAGCTGCATTCCACAGAGCAAGAGACAGAGAAATGCATTGCAATATCCAATATCTTCTTGTGCTGTGACAGATTTATCTTTCACCCAACACACACCTCCTGGGAAGGGCCAGCCCTGACACTCTGGGGCTTGCATCACCTCACAGCACTGAAAATTCCTCCTGACTTGTGCAGTGCTGTGATTTATACAGGATATTCATCCTTATCTGCAGAGAAAAGCTTATAAATGATCCACACCTCCCACCCCACTCTGTCTTTATTCTGCCAGGGGAAGGTCACCTGGCTTGTTTGCATCAGGGAGAGCAAAGGCACAAGGAGGAGCAGACAAACCTGTGTGTACACACAGCCCTAATCCTCCTCCCAACCCCAGATCCACTTAAACCACTTTTTATTAATTTCTATTTTTATATCCTTCAGGGAATAACAGGGGACATCCTGAATAATGTATACAAGTCCATGTCCTCTGGAATGCCAAAAAATTTAGACTATTTCAAGATGCATTAAGTAGCTTAGTACCGAAACACATCAGCAAAGCCATTCCACTGAACAATGGGGGAAAATCAGGGAATAAAGAAAAGGAACTGGAAAATTCTTCCACACAGTGACTGAGCAGGTCATTTTAAAATAACAGGCAACTCTCAGAGCTGGAATATGCTGGTGGGGTTTTTGTGGGATGCACACCTGGAGCTGGCTAGTCAGAAGTGGCAGCTGAGCCATGGAAGACCCTCCTGGACATGACCAGAGGAAGGCTGGAGAAGTTCCCACCTGACTCTGCTTGGTAAACCCACACAGAACGAGCTCTGCAGGGCTGGGACTGAACCAAGAACCCAACAGGGCTGAAGGCAGATGCTCCCTCCTATGGTTTGTTTACCCAAATTCTGTTTTGCTCTGCTGCTCCCTCCCTCTCAGGGCTCCCATCCAACACTCTGACCATTCCCACACCACCTCCAAAGCTATTAAGCCCCCTCAAAACCCAATATTTCTTCCCCAACAGTCAAAAGCACAGATTGGCTAAAAAAAAATTGTTTTGAAAAGTGTTCCTTCCCCTGGACTGCTCCAACCTGGACACCTCACTTAAAAAGACATTCCATAAACCTTGTCCATCTGATGCAGCAGAGCCCAGAGGATCATTACTTCCAGAAGCAGGGGGGGAATGGCTGTGCCATGTGTTTAATGGGCAGCTCCACAAGGACAACGGGGGCATTACCTGCTGGATGAATCACCTCATTAAACAAAACAAAATGCACCAAAATTGGACAGCCAGGCCCAGGGTTGCTTTCACCAGCCACAAGTTTTGCAAGGACATCATTAAAATCAAACGCAATCAGAATGACTCCAGCAAGGTTTGATATTTAAAGTACTGAGGCACAATTGAATTATACATTTAATTCAAGGTATGTATAATATAATATGAACTTCTCATCCAAACAAAGTTTATGCTCATTGTGCACCAAGCTGTTCACTCTCTCACTTGGTCTGTGAAGCTGAGGTAAAGCAAAGGGTAAATTCCTGGAGTGAAAACACAGTTCCATTACATTCCTTAGGACTGAACTTTCTGCCATCCCAACAATAAACACTGAATTTTCCTGCCAGCTGCAAACCAGAGTTCAGATCATGTTCTTACATAAATATCCATCCCTGACCCAAATGCAACCACCCATAACTTAAAAACACACAGATTTTGCAGCTTTTATCAATACCAAACTAACACCAACATAACTTCCCTCACAAGCTTCCTTGGACTGGGAATGAACTCTTTTCTTTTCCCCCATGCTAGGCAAGATCCCCTTTCTCTATCCTTGATGTGCATTTCAATTTCCTCTTAAAATCCATGAGGTTCCCCATTTTGAAGGGCCACCTTGTTACGTCTGTGTTCCACAGCAAAAGAAAGAAATCCCACCAGTCTCTGCTGTTAACAGGTTTCATCCCATTATATTCAAATTAGAAACTCAGATGGCTTATGAATATTTCCTTTTGAATTAGAAGACCAGTTTCTGATGTGAAATGGAGTTCATGGTAACTCAGAGCTCACCTGCACAGCTTGGTGTCTTTGTCCTTCCTTAGATAAACAGCGTGTGTATCACACACCTGAGAACTGCCCTGGGACTTCATCTGCAACTCAGCTAACTTTATTTTTAGAGTTTTCTCCACACAGTGTCTGATTGTTAACCTCTCTTCAAGTTTTCATACCAGATGGAGGAGGTATTTTAGAGGTATTGAACCACAGGAGGAAAAAAAATTATTTCCCTCCTTTCAAAGAAAAAATTTTAAAAAGGGAAGTAATTCCCCCCATAACTCTTGCCCACTTGAACTCACAGGCAGGTTTTAAACTCCATGGATCACTTTTTCCACTGGCATTTGGGAACGTGTGCACTCCCTCCCACACAGCACATCCCCACCAAACCTGCACCAAGCCTGGTGTTTTAAAGTGAGGGCTCAGCAGGAGAAAGCTCAAGCTCAAAACCCCAACCCCTTCAAGCACAGGAGCATCAGCTCCTCCCCTGGCCATTGCCATGGGTGGAACAGCCCCAAACCTGCTGAGCTTGGCCATGGCTCAGCCCCAGGAAATCAGCTCCCTTTCCTGGCTGGGGGCTGAGCTCCATCTCCTCGACAGACTCTTCCTGCACACACAAATTCACCCTTTCCCACTGCAATCTCCTAAGAACACCTCGACAAGGAAACAAGAACACACACTCAGAACTTTAACGTCCCTCACCCTTGCACTTTCCCTGGATCCAGAAGCAGCCAGTGCTGTGTGAAATGCAAGTCCCAGGCACAGCTTTTGTGCCAGAACAAAACTGCTCTCCTCTTCACACAGGCTTCGTGCACCCACCTCAATATCCACAGCTCAGAGACCACAGCTCCTCCTTTCATCTCCATCATCCTGCCCCCTTTGACAAGGCAATCCCTTCCCTGGTGTTTCCTGCTGCACATCCCAGCAGACACCTCCAACCCACACCACTTCTGGTCCCGCTTTGTCTCCACCTCATGGAAGTGCTCTGTAAAAAACACAGCCATGCACTCACCCTTCTGCCTCCAGCTGAGCTTCCCCAGCAGCCCAACATCTCCTCTCCACCACAGGGTCTGACCAGGCCACTCCCCATTAACCTTAAACATCTAATTAATCCTCTGACGGCCCTTTGTTACCTAATTAACAGCAATCAAAGGCTCATCACTACCACCTCATCTCCTGGTTACACACACAAAGGCCACTGAGAAAATAATTGAGGAAAACTATCAGCACTGCTCTCAGTTTAGATTTATCACCCAACACTTGGGTGTTGGTCCATATCAAGTACAACAAAATTAGGAAAGGCCACAAAATATTTTTCCTCCCTTTCTTTTGAAACATTTGAAATTATCCCTGTTCCTCCAGGTTCTCTCAGGCAGCTGACAAGCATTTAAATAATGTCTCATGAGCAAACTGAAAAGCTGGGAGGAGCAACATGTGTAGGGATTTGAGGAACTGAAACAGGAGCAGCTCTGCAGGAAAATGAATTTAATTAAAGTTACTCATGCAGGCTCTCAGCCTTAGAAATCTATAAATCTGGAAAATCATTTCCCTTTCAATTAAGTTGGTATTTGTCATTTTGGGAGAGATAAAAACAAATCCCCATTGACCAGGTTTTCCAATAGTGAAAAATTAGGAGAAATTCGTAACACAGAACTGTGAAATGTTTAACATAAGAAAAATTCAGAGAAGCCAGTGAGGATCTCCAGACCTCCAAGTCCCACCACAGCCAAATGATTCCTTTTTCCAGTTGAAAGTACAGCTGTACCAACTGGAGATGTTTCAAGGCAGTGTCTGTGCTCTGACTAATACCCCGAGGAGGACTCAGCACCTCACTCCCACTTCTTATGCAAGCACTGCCAAAAAAAAAAAAAATAAAAAAAAAGATCTCTCAGAGGGTTTTCTCGAACATCTGAATTAAACACCTGAGCTGAGCTGTCCTCTCAGCCCCCTCTCTCCAGCACTGTCTGGAGCCTGCAGAGACCCACCTCCCACAGCTAATATCCACATTTAAATATATGAAAGGGCCAGAAGGATGACAATGATGCTGCTGGTGCAAAGTCGTTTATTTTAGAGCAAGCTCTGGACAAACCCATTCAGCTCCTTCCTGATGTTCACCCAAGGAACCCTGACTGAGGTTCCTTCAGTGCTGCAGACTGGGGGAAAGGCTCTCCCAGGGGTCCCAGGTTAACTCTGGTACAACCAAACAGAGAATCTGCTGATGGTGTGTGGGATTGTCCACAAGGGTCCCAGGGTGAGGAAGAGAGGAGAAAGTTGACTCCATGTATCAGAAATCTTGATTTATTATTTTATGATAGATAATATATTAAAACTATACTAAAAGAATAGAAGAAAGGATTCCATCAGAAGGCTGGCTGAGAATAGAAAAGGAATGAATGAACAAAGGCTTGTCTCTGACTGAGACAGTCTGGACAGCTGGGCTGGGATTGGCCATTAATTGGAAACAACCACAGAGACCAATCCCAGATTCCCCCTGCTGCATCCCACAGCAGCAGATAAGAATTGTTTACAGTTTGTTCCTGAGGCCTCTCAGCTTCTCAGGAGGGAAAAATCCCAAGGAAAGGATTTTTCATAAAACATGTTGGTGACATCGGTGATCCCATCCCTGAATTCCACAGAGCCATTCCTCCCTCTCTCCTCACTGACACAGAAACCTGTCAGGCTGATCCCGTCATTTTCAGGGTTTACAGTCCAGGTATCTGCTCCCCACACCAGGGAGAGCAGCAAGTGATGATCAGCTGTTCTGCATGCACTCTAAATTCCTGCACTAATTCCAGCCAGGGGAACCAAGGGCTCAAACCCTCTCCTGTTCAGATCTTCCCCAGCTGTTCTGTGTGATCACACAGAGGAGCAGCAGCCCTCAGCACTCCCAGATGGGCATTCTCAGAGTTCTGGGGGATCAGCTGGGTGTTTTCCACAAACCAGCCTGAATGAAATCAAAGGCAAAGCAAATGCTCTCAGTTGTTCCCCCAGGCAGAGTTCCCACTGAGCAAGGCAAGGGCTGCAGCAAACTCCTGAAGAGCTGATTTGAAAGCAGGGATCCAAGGCTGGGATTTATCTGTGCACACACACACAAAACCCCACACTCTGCTTGACCTGGCAGTGAGTTATTCATTCAGAAGGAATCCAAGGCTGTCACTAAAAAAAGCTTCAAAGGGTGGAGAGGAATAGATATTTCACCTCATTCAGCTCGGGAACAGTGGGGAGAGTAGCTGGGAGTGAGAGCTGCAAAAGTTTCAGTGAACCTCAGACAGAGCCAGCCTTCCCTGCAGGACATTTGAAACCTTTCAGAAATCTCACGTGGCCACGAGCGAGGGCACTTGTTAAACAAACAGGGCAGCAAGTGGAATAGTTGGGATCTTATTCCCTCTTCCATATCCTCTGGTCAGAAGAATGGCCACAGAAATCAGTGAGGGGATGAAGTCTGTAAATTTCATCTGATCTGTACAACTGTGGCACCCTCCCTGAGCATGGAAAACCTTGCTGGAGCTTTTAAGGGCAGATCCTTAATAAAGTTTGGGGCAGTGTCCTAATCCTTGGCTCAGAGAGAGATTGAGAGCTGGGGGGATCCTGACTGAAATGAAGAAAAAAAGCAGCAACATTCTTTTTTTCTTGAATTTAATGAAAATAAAACAGGACTGTGAAAGTAAGGCTAGAGGTAGAAACTTCTCCTTCCATTTATTTCTGTTGCAGCATCACATCCTGCAATACTCCAGAAATTCAGGTTTCATCTGATTCCCACCTGGCACACAGACAATTCCCCACATTGTCTCCTCTGAAAGGTGTTAGCACTTTGCACTGGAGGGTTATAAAATCACAGGAGACATCATTTGCTCCTTTGGCTCACTGCCTGTTTCTCTGGGATACAAACCTCTCCCAGAGCTGCTGGAATGAGCAGGGCATGGTGGGCAGTCTGTAACACCCTCGAGGGCTCCCCAAATATGGGGTGAAGTTTAAAAATCCCATTTTATTTGCAGCAGAACTCACCCAATACCATGAGGAGGGAGAGGTAACTGCTCCAGCCAGGAATTACAGCCATTCCCTCGGGAATAAGGATGTCAGACGGGGGGATTGCTGGCCCAAACAGCCTCAGGGAGTGATTCATGGCCCTCCATCAGTGACCTGACACAGCCTCCAGCACTGTACATGCTCCAAGTTCTCTGTCCCTGCAGTTATCTGCCCCAGAAAGCTGCAGAGACATCTTTGGAATGGGAATTCAGTCCTTCCCATGCTCCAGCACAATAACCACACTCTCCTCTCCCAGCCAGCTCAAAACAAACACTCAATTTTATATAAGGACATTATTCCATAAAATGCTTGGCCTGACCCCCTGAGGTGTTCACTGTGACCATCAGAGAGCAGCTGACCAAGTCATGCTCTCCCTGGGTGTTTTTACTCTCCCAGGCTTGGTCTGGACTGCTGGGAGCAGCTCACTCTCACCCCAAGATGCCCAGGCTCCCTCCCTGCTCAGCTAGAGGGATTCTGACAAACAATTCATCAGGACTCAGGATTGCATCTGCCTCCTGTTTCCAGCCAAGCAACGAATTGGGCTGGAAAAGCATCTGAAAGGATAATACTTCAAACCTGATGACTTTGTGGCTGGGCTTTGTTTTCCTGGAAGGAATCTGCTCCCAGATCATGTCTGAGAGACCCAACAGACAGGGAACTGATGAGCTTTTAGGTAAACCAAACATATGGTGCTTGCTAGGTTCCATCTATCTGGTAATCAGTCATTTAGCAATAAAGGCACAAGAAAATTTGGCCAGCTCCTTAAGACACGACATCTGAGGAGATCAATTACAGCTTTAATTTAGACAAATTTTTCACAGCAATTTTTTTCTTCCTATTACATTGTCTTTCCTGTTCCGTGGAGTTTTCAACTAGCTGCTGTGGAAAATGAGACCTGGATGCTTCAAACTGTACTATGGACATAAACCATCAGAGAGTTTAGGGAATGAAATGCTGGAATAATCAAGGCACTGACCAGTAACAGCTCCAGGTTGTTCTGTGTGCAATGATTTTGCCAACTGTATTTAAAAATGTACACTGAATATTGGTATTTTAGTACTCATAGCTGAAGCTTCTCAGAAATTTTCCCTCTTCCCAAGCCTCCATCCCAAGGGAAAAAAGCCCATTCTGGATGCACAATTCCAGAAGGGAGGTCAGGGTTGTTTTCTGCTTACCTGGGGACACAGGACCACACTCAGGTAATGGCTCCAGAGCAGAGAGACCTGGAAAAGGCCAAACTTTGGCCAGCCCTGTTGAAGGAGCTCTTCCTCTCACATCCCCTGCAGGATTTAATGCTTTACTGAAGGCAAATTTAGAACTGAAACCCAGGAAACAAAGATGATGACACAGCAGCCGTGGAGAGTCAAGTAGGTATTAATAGGCAAAAAAATACCCCAAATTCCTACTAAATATCTTGCCTGTATTCCAGTCCCCAGCCCTCTCCGAATCCCCCTGGTGCTGAAACTCTCCAAGGGCTCCAGGAGATCCAGGCAGCATTTCCCCAGCTGGCCTGCACTAGAAAAACAACTTTAAAATGACCTTTTAACCTCACTGTGCCGTATAAAACCAGCTAGTGCTGGTCTGACACCACCCTGCCCTGTGTGCACACCCCTGCTCCCACTCCCAGCACAAAACCAGATTTCTTCGTGTCACTTCCATTCATTACTGAGATGTAGAACACTGAGAAATTATTAAAGACTTGAAAAATCAATTTGGGCATTTCAGCTCTAGCTCAGACTCCTCAGCTCCTGCAATTTGTGTAACACAAGACGCTGCTAAGACGGCTCCATAAAGTGAATTAGAGCAAATAATTTCTTTGTTCAGCTCCAATATGCTCCAAAGATGGATTCTACATTACATTACATCAAGGGGATTTAGCATTAATACTTCAATACCAAAGAGCTGGGAACGCAGGCAAAACTGTGGCAAACTGCACAAATCAGGATTTGCTTGTTTGACTGCAATAAACTTTCTTTAGAGGAGCATTTGACTGAGAAGCATTTTTAAAAATGAGTGTTTAATTTGATTTCCCATATGGTGTTTAGGAGGTTGGGGGTATGGGATTACCATTAAATATTGTGTTAGATGTTCAAAAACCACAGGCAGACAAGAAAACTGAGTTTATCCATCAAGTGTGGGCGGGTTTTCTTTGTCTGTTTGTTTTTATTTCCAACATTCCTCGGTTCATTTGCAGCATCCTCCATTCTGAAGAGATGATATTTTAAAAGGAGGCTCAGTGCTGTAACACAGGAGCCAATCTATAGTTCAATATCTGCAGTCTGGGAGCCTGACATAAAAGATAAGAAACAGATGTAGGGTGAGATGAAGAAATGCGTCTGTTGAGGAGTTTCAGCGCGATTTGGCACAAAAATAATTGAAGTCAATATGCAGAAAGCAAAGCTGTCAGCAAATTGCAATGCTCGACTGGAGCACAAATGTATTTACAAAAAGGAATTCTGTGGAGGCCAAACGTGGTCCACCAGTTTAAAGAGATTAGGAGCGCGTCAGGATTCGTCTGCTTTGCTCCAGCCAAAGTGCTCACCCCAACTGCTCTAAGAGAAAACATTTATTACATTTGAACCGTGAATCTCCCACCAGAAACTCCCAGTTCTGGAGCTGCTGGAGCAAGGCTCCCCAGTAAGAGCACTGGGAGCAGCCCCTGCAGAGCCCCTCTGTCCTGGGCTGGCAGATGTGTGTGCTCTGTCCCCACCTGTCACAGCTGGGGCAGTTCTCTCTGCTCTTGGGGCAGTTTTCTTTCTCTCTCCCACAGCCAACCCTCCCTCCAGGAGATCTCTGCTGTCCATGGGCCATTCATTATTAATTATCTGCTGTCCATGGCCAGGGAGTGTCCCTGCAGGGCTGATCAAATCCCACCATCCCATGGGAGATGCTCCACCCAGGGGAGGAGCCAAGCATTCCTACCTGGATCCAATCTGAGTGCTGGGAACAGCCCAGCAGCCTTTGCCCCTGCATTCCCAGAGGAGCAGCTTTCTGCTGCCCTGCATTCCCAGAGGGAGAGCAGGCCCATCTCCAGCAGCCCTGGAGCTGCAGAGGAAAACTCCCCCCTTGTGCAGGATCCCTGCTCCAGCAAGCCACAGCTGGCACTGCAGGAGGGCTGAGCCCCCCTGGATGGGACTGTGCCACCACCCTGAGCCCCCCTGGATGGGACTGTGCCACCACCCTGAGCCACCCTGGGATGGACTGTGCCCACCACCTGAGCCCCCCTGGGATGGGACTGTGCCACCACCCTGAGCCCCCCTGGGATGGGGACTGTGCCACCACCCTGAGCCCCCCTGGGATGGGACTGTGCCACCACCCTGAGCCCCCCTGGGATGGCACTGTGCCACCAGCCTGAGCCCCTCTGGCATGGACTGTCCACCACCTGAGCCCCCTGGGATGGGACTGTGCCACCACCCTGAGCCCCCCTGGGATGGGACTGTGCCACCACCTGAGCCCCCTGGGATGGGACTGTGCCACCACCCTGAGCCCCCTGGGATGGGACTGTGCCACCACCCTGAGCCCCCCTGGGATGGGGCTGTGCCACCACCCTGAGCCATCCTGGCATGGGACTGTGCCACCACCCTGACACACAGGGGCTCAGCTCCTGCTCCAGCTCTGGCAGGGGTTTGTTTTTTATTACTGCATTTTAATTTTATTTTTCCCTAATAAAGAACTGTTATCCCTACTCCCATATCTTTCCCTGAGAGCCCCTTAATTTCAGAATTATAATAATCCAGGGGAGAAGGTTTGCATTTCCCATTTCAGGCGGACTCCTGCCTTCCTGAGCAGACACCTGGCTGTTCAGACCAAGAAACCCTTCCACAGACTTTACTGAAATTCACACAAAACCAGCTCCTCGTAGCTCTGCCCCAAAATGGGAATCCAAACCCTTTTCAGCCCAGAAAGCCTTGCAATGGCCAGAATTTTACCTTGCAGTTTCCTAATGTGGCTAATCTGAGCAGTCTCATTGATTCCAGGTTTGAATCAGCAGTGCCTTTCTAGAGTTGGGATCAAGTCCCCCCATCCCAGCCTGTGTCACCTCCAGTTCTAAGTAGTTAAAACTTTAAGTTGACAGCAGCCAGAAGGGAAATACAGAAAACCAAACCCTGCTTGGAATATTTCCCCCTCCAGATCACAGCATTTTTTTAAATCTTATTTTTTCACTATCATCTTATCCTCTTATTATTGTTTTTATTATTGCCTGAATTCCTGGAATTTGCAAAGACACAAAAACCCAAGTGACCAATCCTTTACCAAATTAAGAAAATTCATCAGAAAATTCCCAAATGAGCATCCTTTAACCCCAGTTTGACATGGTGCCACCCCTCTGTTTCCCAGTAAATACTGATGTTTTACTTAAATGACCTGAATTTTTTATTATTTCACCAAATTTCCAGTTTATTCCCTGTTCATTTTACCAATCCCATTCTGCTTCTTTTAAATTTAATAGTGGTTTTTACAGAACTCTTCCAGCAGCACTGCTGTACTTGCAGGGGATGACACCTCAAATAGCAAACATGGATTTGGGTTGCCTTGTTTCTTTAGGCTTAATTCCAATTACACAGGGATGGGAGAGGAACAGCTCAGCCTCCCAGTACAGCTCTAGCCATTCCTGATTCTGGAATAAATTCCACTACTATTATTATTATTATGATTATTATTATTATTATTATTATTATTATTATTATTATTATTATTATTATTACCTGATTCTGTAATAATTCCTATAGTATTATTATATTATTATTATTTATTATTTCATGATTAATATTAATAAATTATTATTGTTATACAATAAAAATAATATAGATACTAATAATAGAATAATATTACTATGAAATATATATGAGTAGAGAATATAGATTAGATCTATATATATTATCTATAGAATAATATGATTATATATATATCTATAATCATCATCTATATATAATAACTATAGTCTATGTCTTACATCTTTATAATAGCAGTATAGTCATTATATCTTATCTTCTTATACTCATTATCTTTTTATTTATTATTTTCTTATTATATTATTACTTATTGATTAATTGTTATTATTATTAATATTATTAATTCTTGATATCTGGAATAAAATCCTCATATTACTAATAGTAAAATAATGATAATATAATATAATAATAATAGTATTAATTAATATAATAATCATAATAATAATAGTCATGAAGTAATCATAGTAATAATAATATAGTATAATCATAGTAGTAATAATAAATAATAATAATAAGTTAATAATAATAGCATAATAATAATAATAATAATAATAATAATAAGAATAATAATAATAATAATAATAATAATAATAAAATATATCCCATTCCTGGATCCTGGAATAAATTCTTCTATTATTATTATCCATTCCTGATTCTGGAATAAATTCTTCTGTTAATATTATTGTTGTTTTAAATTTATTTTTATTATTAAATTCCACCTTCCCAGTGATAGCTGAGATTTTTTTAAAAGACATTTAACACTGAACAGCCAATTTGAAAACTGAACAACAGAAACCAAATATTTTAAAACCAAATTTGATCCTTTCCATTCTTTCCTCTCCTCTTCCTTGGAACCAGCAGTCAAACAGAACTCAGCCTTGGCTGCTTCACTCAGATTTGCCTTTTTTTTAATTTAATTTAATTTTATATCAGTTCACTGGGAGCTGTGGATCACTCCCTGCTGCTTGAGGCAGTATCAAACGAGCTCACACACTTCTCTCATTTGCTTTGTTCTTCTGAGTGGTGAACTTGTTCCAGGCCCATTACAGACATGTTAATTGTTATCTTGACAAAGAAGGATGAATCTGCAGAAGTAACGCTTGTCTGCCATGAATTCAGCACACCCTTGAAGCCTCACGCTGCTCTAAAAAGTCATTTCATGATTATTCTCTAATGCTTTCACCATTCTTATGTTTTGTTTATTATTTACACAACTGACAACAACTGCACCTCACAGGCTGCACTACTGCAACTGCTTGGTATTGTTTACTTATTTCTTTATTTGAAATGAATTTTCCTCTTGGAGAAGTGGAACTGGAAAGTTCAGCAGCCTCAACAGTTTAGCAGCCTCCAAGTTAATTTACTCCTGAGTTAACAAAAAGGCCTAAAGATATTTAAAACTATTTAAAAGAAGTTTGGGAGTGATCTCCTGACTCAGAGCCCCTCCAGCCCCACTCACCAGGGGTCATTAATGGGGCAGCACTGGGGAAAAATCTGATTTAATGACTGTGCCTCAATGATTCTGTGGTTCTAAGTCAGGATATTTTTACTGGTAAATGCTGGTATTACCAAGATGTTTTACTGGAGAGCTTCTGCAACAGAGCCCCTCCAGCCCACACATCAAAAATGGTCATTTATGAGACACTGCTGAGGAAAAATCCAATTTTATGGCTTGTGCCTCAGTGATTTTATGGCTCTGTCAAAACTCACAATATTTTCACTGGTAGACACCAAGTGGTTGGTATCCACCAACCACTCAATGATTCTGTGGTTCTAAGTCAAGATATTTTTACTGGTAAATTCTGGTAATTCCAAGATATTTTACTGGAGAGCTTCTGCAACAGAGCCCCTCCAGCCCACACATCAAAAATGGTCATTCATGAGGCATTGCTGAGGAAAAATCCAATTTTTCCTCTTTCCTCTTATCCAATTTTTACTTCTCTTGAAATGCCACAAATTCTTAAACAGTTGCAGAGAAAAATTCCTCCAATTTCTAGAAGGGTTTGAGGACTGGGGGGTGAGAGGATAGGAACTGATGGATTTGTGTACCTCAATGATTCTCTGGCTCTGTCAAAACTCACAATATTTTCACTGGTGGACACCAAGATATTTCTGTGACAGCCACTGGATGAGCAAATATCAGTTTTGCTCTCCCCCAAGGAGCTGCAGCACCATCAACTTTCAAATCCAAACCCAGGACTGCAGCACCCCTGAACACACAGCACCCAGAAAAAAGAAGTTTCTGAATTCCTCAGGATTTTATTGGATGCTGGAAGAGCACATGGAAAGCAGCAATCCCAGAGTCTCAGTGCCTGACAGTGCTCCCCACTGATGACAGCACAGCAGAAGAGTGTTTGAAGCAAAGGAAAGAGAATTAAATGTGAAAAACACAAGAGCTGAGGAGTTCAGAGGTAGCCCTTGACAGGAGCCCCTTCTTCTATAATTAGGCAAGCACAGAAAGAACAAATTCGTTTTCATTTTCAATCTGGGTGAACCTGACCTGATTTAAGCACATAAAATAAAAGGAAAACTGGATTGGTGATGCTCACATTTTCTGGGAAGAAATTCTCATTTCTGCTTTAATTCACTCCAAAGCCTTGGGTCCCCACACAGCCACTAAACTCAGGTTTTCACATTCAATATTCACGAAAGAGACATAACACAAAAATTAATATTGCGTTCATTTCTCCTCAAATGATTGGAAAATCAGCATTTAATTCCTGCCTGGGTACCAATAAAAAAACTGAATTACAAGAGTGACTCAGCCTAACAAGTGTGAGCACAAACTCTGCTTCTCCTGACAAGCTCACCCCAAAATAAAGTGGTTGGTTTGGCTGAGCTTGGGGAATTTCCAGTTTAACAAAAGTTGTGTTGCAGCTTTCACATCCCACCTGCCCAACAGCCAATAAAGAGCTACAGGGTTTAATTAGTGACCGTGTTAACGAAGCTCCTCTGGTATTATTGCCAGTCCTGCAGCAGAACTTGGATTTCCTTCTTTCCTAGAACTGGAATTCTAGGAAGTCTGTCCTCTTCCTCCAGCTCTCAATCACAGAAGCTAAGGAGAAACTCCAAAATATGATCCAAAACCCCCAAAATTTACATTAATGTACATTAAAATAATTTAATTTTGAAAGATAAAGCAACCTTAGACCAGATCAATCAGAGCAAGGAAAATAAGAGAAGGGACTTAATTTTTAGTTAATTTTCAGTTAATTACAAAGTCCCTCCAAATTCACTGAAATGCTTTTATCCCCATTTATTTGGGGATAAATGTCTATAAACACCCAGCTGTTCTCTGCAAAACACTTGGGGACTTCTCTTGAAATTGCACATATTCTTAAATTGTTGCAGAGAAAAATTCCTTCAGCTTCTAGAAGGGTTTGAGGACTGGGGGGTGAGAGGAAAGGAACTGATGGATTTTTGTATATTAAAATAAAATACAAGTGCCTGGTAACAAACCAGAAATCTGATTTGTTGTCTAGAAAGCAAAGCAAGAATCGTAATAAAAATCTGGATATTCACCTTCCTGTTAACTCACAGATGCAGGAAAAACACAACACCAAAATGATTCCCCATTGGAGGCTTTGAAAATGGAGAAAAAAATAATCAGGCTGAGTCTCAGCAGAAAGAAAATATTCCAAAAATTCCAACTCATTGAGCTTTTCAAAATTAGATCAAAACAAGCACGACATGAAATGCCCTGCTTCTGATTTTTCACAGCTGTATCCCCCACTGAGCCACCTTTGCAGGGAAACATCAGCTGCATTTTATATCCCAATTCGTGCATTAATCTCTCCCCGATTATTTATTCACATTTAAAAGAGTTTCCTTGTTCCATTTTGTAACCTGGGAGTGCAGAGGGATGGGGAGGATGTTGCTGGGAATTGCCAAAGGAGATGCAGGCACCTCTGTTTTTCTTCAGACAGATCAGCTTCCTGAAATTCAGATGATTAGTCACATGTGTAATGAGAAAAAATAATTGGTTTAGACTTCATTATTCATAAAAAATGGGGCAAATCCTGCTTTTTTTGGTTTTCCTTAATGCTGCTTTCTCCCTAAGCAGAGAATTCTGAGTCCTGTAAGGGACATGGATCTTCAAATTCTATTATTAAAAAAAAAAAAAATACCTTTAGAACCAATTTTTCTTGGTACTAAAGATTTTTAAATCATCAATAGCAATACTTTAAAATCATCAATAGCAATTCACTTCCTCCAAGATTTTCAGCATTTTAAGGATCTCAAAAAGCAAAGCTCTGCTGTTTAGAAATCTCACTGCAACAACTCTTCTGTAAAATAAAAAATCTGGAATGATTTCTTCCCAAAAAGGTTGGTCAGGTATTGGGAGGGAGTTTCAGAGTCCCCATCCCTGGAGCTGTCCAAGGAATGCCTGGACTCTGTTCTGGTGGAACTGGTGTTGATCCAATGCTAGACTTGATCTTGGAGGTGTTTTCCAACCTCAGTGATCCTGTGATTCTGTGAAATCCACTCAAAATCCACCCAGCACCTGGAAACAGGCAACCCTAAAAGCACTGCAGCTGAGCAAATCATTTATTCTAAATTTATTTCGAGTATTTATTTATTCTCCTCCTATCTGGACACTGTCTGGGAACAGATGGGGAAGACAACCAAGCAATCACTGACTGCATCATTTCTGCCATGTCCAGGTGAGAAACAACAAGTGTGAGGCAAATTTGGCCGAGTTCCTTGATCAAACTGCTCAGGTCAGCTGTGACCAGAAGGATCTGGATGTCCTTGGGAATACTCCCAGTCTATAAAGATTTTTATCAGTGCACATTTATTCTATCAGCAGAAAAATATTTGTGCTTCCCTTCCAACGAGGCATTTTTACAGCCCTTCCCCAGATGAGTGATTAAAATAAAAAGCAGAAATCTTACCACGACACTCCAACAACTCCTCTGTAAAAAAAAAAAAATAAATAAAAAGGGCATCAGATTTCTGTCGGTTGTGAGCAGCTGAGGTGATTTGTCATCTGTAAAGCACGCTGATAAAACACCATGATCACACAGGGCTTCAAAAAACAACTTCCAAAGCGCTCTTCAGAGCGTGCTTTGATCAAAATGTTTCCAAAGCAGCAGCTTCACAAGAGGTTCCTGAGCATCAATCTTGATGAGGGTTATTTACCAGCACAGCAGCACTGGGGAGGCACCTCTGGAGCTGCACTGCTCACCCTCTCCTCCAGGAGCTGAGCTCCTTCCCTTGCCCTCTGAAAAAGGGAGTTTTCATTAAGCTCAGAAGACAAAAGACAACAGTGGGGCCTCTGAAGTGATTCCTGAGGAAAGCCTGGAATTATAAATAGAGCCAGAAATGGAGTGCTGGGAAAGTGTGTGCAACTCTACCTTCAGGGCAAAACGACCAGAAAAAGAGTAAAACTCAATGCTAAGAGCACACAGAACAGGATTTAACCCAACTGTGGCTGATTGTGGCAGCAAATCGTGGAATCAATCCTCCAGGGCTCTCCAAGACCAGGAATCTTGGAATCCTCAGGGCCTCTCCAGGGACCTTCAGCATCACCAAGTCCAACATGCAGCTGAATACCCCCAAACCCCTTAAATCCTCTCCCAAAAAGCCAAATGTGCACATTGTTTGAACACTTCCAGGAATGGTTTAAACATTTCCACTCCCAGTGTCTAACCACTCCCTCACTGAAGAAATTCTTCCTAAAACCCAACCTGAACCCCCCTGGTGGGACTTGAGGCCAGAATATTGATCAGAGTTTGCTCCTAACTCTGATTCCAAATAGTGCAGAAGAATTCCTGGCCAAAAAATAACCCAAACCAACCAACCAAAAGCAGAAGCTTCTCCAAAAAGCCCCAGCCAGTTTAATTTAACCAGGATTCAGCTGGGAAACACCAAAATATGCACAGCAGAGCACGTCAGGAGGCTGGGAGGAAACCACCGAGAACACCAACAGTGGCTCAGAAAGAGAGACCTGATCCCAAAAAACCCTTCCTGCTCTCCCAAGGAGGCAGCAGCAAGGAGCAATCCAGGATGTCCAAATCTTTACAGGGGGATGGAGCTGAGGGTGGTCCTTTCCTGACATTCCTGAACCATTAAGGAAGTTTGCTCCACACACAAATGTCAGGCAGGAAAGCACAAATATAAAACCAACCATGGCTCACAAACCACCTCTCCTAATCCAGGAGGTAATTCAGGTTTTCTTCTCCTCTCTCACCCATCAGTCCATTCCAGCAAAGTTGCACAGACATAAAATGAGGGCAGAGAGGGTTTATTTAAAACACTGAGCATCCATTCCCCCCTTCAGGTGGTGTTTTATGGGCTTGCATGAATTTTGGTAGCAGAACACCAAGATAAAAGCCCATAATTCAGTTTTCTCCTGACTCTCTCTGTTTGCCTGCTGCAAATCTCTGCTGACAGCCTTCTCTCCTCAGCCCTGCTGATTTAATACAGCTGCAACCTCTCTCCCTCCACCTCTCCTGGAATCTTTTCTTGCCTTCAACAGCCCCAAACCTTCCTCCCCACTTCCACTGGTGTTTCACTCCATGTGCAGCACGTTTGGGGTACTCAGTGTAGTAAATACGACCCAAAAGGTGCCACACCAAGAGGAAAAGAGCTCTGTGAGCCCCTGGGATGGAGCCAATGAAAGGAGAAACTTTATCTGTGAGTATTCTGAACTAACAAAAGGAAATAATGGCTGGATTGCCCAGCCTGGACTGAGGGGATCTGCTCTCTGATAAAGAAATACAGAAATTAAATAAAGATACAAATACAGAAATTAAAACATGAATAACACTTCTGACAGTTCAGGTTTGATCACAGATTTCACTGTCTTGCTTGTTTTAAGTTCATTTTTCATAGAGAACACACGACCCAGAGATAATCAGGGGATAAGAACCCCAAAAGCACCCCACTGCCAAGGTCACCTGTGCTCCATTCCTTCAGGACTGGAATTCTGAGCTGGAAAACAAAGCTGAGTTACTGAGGGGACAGGAGCAATGGCACAGCCACCAGCCCTTCTGCCACTTCACCTGGACAGCTGAAAAACTCCCAAAGCAGCAGCAGGAGAAAAGGGAAAAGAGCACAAGAGGTGCAGAACAGGAACATCCCCAGGTCCCTGGTCACTCCTGCCACCCCACACAACCCCAGGGGCTGCCTCAGGGCAGCACCTGATGAGAAACTCAGATATTTAATGTTTATTCCAAGTTTCTTTTCAAAAATACTCAGTAATTCCACACACTTTATTCTTTTTCATTGTGGTATTCTGGGCTGGCCTTGCTGGAGCCCCTGGGGTCCTTTCCACCCCGACCCACTCTGGGGTTCTGGCATTCCAGACCTTCCAGAATTCACTCCCAACCAAGATTTTTGCCATCAGAGGTTTGGATTCTGCACCCTGATCTATGGAAGTTGACATTTCTGCGTTTCTCTGCGTTCACTGTTTGGTCATAAAGGTGTCAAAGACAGCAAGAAAAATCACCTGCACCTGCCCAATCCTATTTTATAAAAAGAATCAGAGCAAAGGAACTTCTCCCAAAGTCACACCAACATAAAAAGTTGCAGTTCTTCTGTGAATAAAGCCAAGTTTGATGGAGCAAAGTGAGCTGTGAAGTTTAAGTCAGAAATTCTTTCCAGAGTTTGAATTTCTGCTGGATGCAGGACTAAGCTGCACTTCACTAAGCTGGAAAATTTTAGGCATCTCAGGATTTTCTTTTGTCTATCTGGTACTTTTCCAGCAAGCAATGAACTTTTCTTGTGTAAACCAAGTTCACAAGGGCAAGGCCAGGCTTGGAAAAATCTATTCCTGGCTTTGCACCAATATTCCACCATTTTTCTGGTTTAACTTGGTGACCTTTTTCTCCCAAGTCAGCAGAGGCTGCCAGGAAGCAACTTGGCCTTATCATGAAGATGTAAGGAAGGAGTGAAAGGAGATACTAAAAGCAAAAATATTTTTAAAAATCATTAGTTTTGAATAGTTAGAGGTTCACAGGACTATTTCTTTATGATTTAAACTGATTCAAAACTTTTTAAGTAATAGTTATGACCATGTTTAAATAACAATCACATCACCACCTGGAAAACTGTCCCTGCTGCTTTCATCAGACCACTCAAAAATTGCACATTTTCATCTTTAAAGCAAAAAAAAAAAAGTTATAATTGATATGGGAAAAAGCACAGAAATATTTCCCCCTCTTCTCTACACAATACTAAAGAAGTTCAAGTATTTCAAGGAGATGAATTATGCTTCCAAGAATTTAACCTTCTACATTGAACTATTTTCAGGGAAAACAGAAAGATATTTTAAACACCAAAACAAGTAAAAGTTGTCTGCAGGATTTGTGGGTTGCAGGTTGTGGCTGCTCACACCTCGGAGCTGCAGGGAGAATTTCTGGGTGCATTTCTGGGTCCTGCCCTGCTGCAGCACCCAGAAATGCAGCTGCACTGGGGGAACTCCTCTGCAGAGCTGGAGGAGCCAGTGCAGACTCTAGAGGGAGTTCTAACTTTGCCAGATTTTTCCCCTTACGGAGTTTTTATCACTCCTTCACAACAAAACAAATAAATACCAGGAAAAGGGGAATTTTCTCCTGGATATTTGCTTCTTCCCCTGCCCTGTCCCTGGGCAGAGTGCCTGGCACAAGAATCCTGCTGATGCTCAGATTGCTGCTTCCTTTCTTACTTGATCATGGTGGAGAGGAAATGTGAATTTTCTGTTGGTTTTGGTGACTCTGGTGCTCCTTCAGGCCGAATATTTCCCCAGACTTGTGGTGATCAATGAGGATGAAGCCCATCAGGGAGAGGTGGGAAAACACCGAGGAAAACAAAGAGCTCACAAACACAGCACTGACTGCTGGATAGCAAGAAGCCAAAGCAAAAGACAAATTTCCAGGATTTCTGTACATTGCAGGTGAGTTTAAACATTCTAAAATTGCAGAATTCTTCTGCTTTAAGGCACAGCTTCGTGGCAGCTCCTCTGAGCTGAAGAAATCCACAACAACTGGAATAAAGGCAGGAATAAACCCTTCATTGCTGTGGTGTCCTGTTAATTCAGCATCTCCTTTCACTTCTGCTATTAACAGGTCTCTCAAAAACAGATGAAAACTTTCCTCTTCCAGGAAAGACAGCAATTTACAGCGAGGGGAAAACAGCAAAAGCCACAAACACACACAGTCCTCAGGGATGTTTTCTACCTGTCTAAATATTCTTTAACACACACACACAAAGATATTAGGATTTATTTTTTTTCTCAGAGCATAATGTGGCAAATTGCATGGACACAATTTCAAACTATCTGTAGGAAAACTCTCAAGAATTCAATATATGGAGTTTAGGAGTTATCCTATGTCACCAGGGAAGAAAAAACACCTTAGACAGCTGTCTGCCTCTCAGCCTTTATCTCTCACTTCTGCAGCTTTGCTGTTGCCACAGCAGCGCCCACAAAAAATTCCTCTGTAACATCTCTGAACCACAGCTGCCCCCCGACCACTCACTGGTTTCATTTCAAGGAGCAAAACCACTCAAAACTTACTCACTGGAGCAATGAGGAGGGGAAAAAAGCAAACTGCACCTAAAGTGATTTCTGAAGGAGTGAAAGAAAAGTGTGCTGAGACAGATACTTCTTATTTTTCAAGTGCTCTTTCATCCTATTTCCCAAACTCGACTCTGTTTCAAATCAGTGCTCCAGGATGGAGCTCAGCTGAACTTGGGAGAGCTTTGCAGGCCCCAGGAACACTCAGCTGTCAGCACTCACTGCTGAGCCCACTGCAGGGACTCAGGGCTCTCCCATTCCTGCTCCACTTTCTGGAGCTGTGGATAGCCAGAAAAAAGCCTGCAATCCCATTTTCAGAAGCATTTTGGGGGTGATCTGACAGGCAGCACAGAAGCCTGGAGGAGGAACTCCAGCCCTCCCATCTTTTTGCTCTTTCCCTGTTTTCAAACCCTCTCCTCATCACCCAGACACTGAGCCTTTGCACAAAGTGCATCTCTTTCTCCTCAATATTGATTTAAAACCATTTTTCGTAATAGGCTCAGAATAGCAGGGGGAAAAACACAAACCACATTCTCCTCCTGTCCAAGGGAAGAGATGGGATAATGGACTGGCTGAAAAAGTGTTCTCCCCAAAGGCTGCAGCTCTTGGCCAGAGACACTCCCACTCCAGCCATGAAGGAAATTGCCTGTTGGTGTAAATATGCCAAATGCTACTCAGACTGCTCACAAGCTGAAATATTCCTTCCTAACTCTGGATCACAAGCTTTTTATTGCTGCTGGCACAGCCTGTGACAGCAGGGAAGAGTTTTTTTGGGTACTGCAATGCTGAGAATCAGCAGGATGCTGTTTGAGCAGAGGGATGATGGCCTGAGCAAGGGTCACAGGGCTGGCAGGGACAGCAGGAACACAAACCAGGCCTTTGCTGTAATTCAGTTCAGAAATAAAGCAGTAAAACACCTGAACAGAATATATGAGGGCTTTATTTTTGGAGGAAGGGGTGTGCTGGCTTTGCCAGGCACCCAGGCCTGTATTTTTTGCTTTATGTGTCCCTATCCCTTATAATCACTTCTTAAACTCTTAAAACTGTGAGAAGAGTGGCTGCATCTCTCCCAGCACCCATCCTCAAACAGCTGCACTGGGACATTCTCAGCTCTCACAGCACTGAGGGAAAAGCCAGCTTTCATTTCCAAACCATTTTCCAATCATCCCCAAGGAAATGACACTTGCAATGGAATTATTTGACAGTCATAAGCCAGTGTATTTCAGTGCCCACTGATGGCTGACTTGTTCTGAGAGCTGATGGCTGGGTGACATGTCCTAAACCTCACCTTGAGACAACAGGAGCTCAAAGCATCCCAGAATTACACTCCTCAGCAGGAAGCAAGTTCCACAGCTGACATATGGAAAGGCCAAACCATTCTTCCGTTCAAAAGAAACAAAAACAAAAAAATAATTCCCATTATTTCAACCGTTGACTATTGAGTATTTCAACTGCTTCACTGCAAAGCACTCAGTGAGCTTCTCAAGAGGGCTTGGTAATTCCTTCCTCACTTGCAGAAACACAGAACTTCAAGGAGGAGAACCTCAGCATCCTGAAGGAGGAGAACCTCGGCATCCTAAAGGAGGAGAACCTCGGCATCCTAAAGGAGGAGAACCTCAGAATCCTAAAGGAGGAGAACCTCTGCATCCTAAAGGAATAGAACATCAGCATCCTAAAATAGGAGAACCTCAGCATCCTAAAGAAGGAGAAACTCAGCATCCTAAAGGAGGAGAAACTCAGCATCCTAAAGGAGAACCTCGGCATCCTAAAGGAGGAGAACCTCGGCATCCTAAAGGAGGAGAAACTCAGCATCCTAAAGGAGGAGAACTTCAGCATCCTAAAGGAGAACCTCAGCATCCTAAAGGAGGAGAACCTCAGCATCCTAAAGGAGAACCTCGGCATCCTAAAGGAGGAGAACCTCAGCATCCTAAAGGAGGAGAACCTCAGCATCCTAAAGGAGGAGAACCTCAGCATCCTAAAGGAGGAGAACCTCTGCATCCTAAAGAAGGAGAACCTCTGCATCCTAAAGAAGGAGAACCTCTGCATCCTAAAGAAGGAGAACCTCTGCATCCTAAAGACACCTGTGACTTATAATTAACCTCTCAATTATCGTTAAAACATGATAAAAACTGAGTAAGTAATTCTGATGGGAACACGATGAGCTTGATCACCACCTCCCAGTCACAACCTTGCTGAAACCCTCTCAGTTCAATACCCCAAATGATTTCAGCACCTAAAAACCCCCAAAAACCTCTCCTCTAAAACCCACCTGGCTGCTTTGTCCTGCAGATCTACCGAGCTGCCCACAAAGGTTTGTAAGTAAATGGAGGCTTGCGGCTCAGGCAGCATAAAGGACAAATCTCAACAGCTCAGGAGAGAAACACCAGCACTCTCATGTGCTTGGACAGCCATAAATCAGCGAGATCGCCTCCAGCTTCTCTTCCAACACTGTACTCAAATTCACAGGTTGTCCCTTGCAGGAGAACAGGAAAAAAATTCCTAAGCTCAGGAAAGGAGCTGTAGAAGCCCGGCAGATTTATGGAGCCAGCAGCCAGTTGTCAGTGGAGAAGTCGTCAGCTTATTCATTAGTCTGCCTCCACACAGGAGAAATCAAGAAAAAAATAAAGAAATACCAAAATCCAGCCGCTGTGACAACGTTTTAACAGCGGTGGTTTAGATTAAAGGCAACCTCCAGACCCTCCCAGCCTCTAAAATACAAATACACTTTTATTCCAAGGTGCGCTTTCATCCTATTTCCCGTGCTTTGCTGTTGTTCAGATCAGCATTGCAAAGGACATCTCTGCGGAACTTAAGAGGATTTGGGGGACATCAGAAATACTCTGCACATCCGCCTTAGGCTGCTAAACCCGCTCCAAGTGCCGGGGATTTCTTCGCTGCTGTTCTGTGCGAAAGCCGAGGTGATGGGTCAGGAGCATTTAGCACCTGAGTCCCACTCAATGAGCTGGCAAAGGCGGCTTAAAGCGCTCTCAACAGCAGAGATCCCAACACCTTTGAAAAGCTGGAAATCCCCGGAGAATTGCTGAAAAATAAAGTCTGAGCAGGTCATTTTCTGAGAGTCAAACAGTCTGGGGGGCGATGCCCAAAAGGTCTGGAGAGTTGCTTTTTAAAAGAGTCAAGTAAGAGAGAAAAGAGGAGTTCAAAGCATTTTTCAAAGGACAGGAGAAATTCTGAAAGGTCCCTTCCAATTTGGATATTCCATAATTTGCACCCCTTTGGTAAAATGATGGAGAACACAGAAGGTGAGAGGGAGGAGATGCAAACAAAACATGAAAGGAAAAGCTGTCCTCTGCAGCTGCAGCTGCCACCTCACCACAGGGACACACAGCACCATGTCAGACTGCAGATTTAGATTTCTCCAAGAACTCAGGAAATCTGAGGAAATCCAGGCTTTTTCCCTGAGTGAGGGGTTCACTTTCCCAACCGCCTTCCAGGCATTATTTCCATCCAAACACAAGAACCCAACCCCACAAACCCAACAGCATACATTAACAATCAACCAAACATCGGGAAAAAGGTCAAATATCAATATTTCTGTGGGTTTCTGGGGAAAGGAGAAACCTCAGCCCAAGTCCAGCATGTACCTCTTCACACCCTCACGAGTGATGTGGTTTAAATTATTAAGCGCACTAATGATAACTTTATCCTCCTGCTGATCACCTCTCTTGGGCAGCTCCACATTAACACCAGCTTGTTCTTCCCAGCTCGTTTAAATCAGCATATCCTTCAGGAACAATCCCCGTGAATAATGAGCCCTGGCTCGTTTTCCCACCACAGTGATTTATTCCATGCTTTGGCCTTTCTAAAATCACAGTGTTGAGGTTCCTGACTGGGACCAGCGTGGCAGTGCCAGCCCCTCCTGTTTGGGGAGTTTTGGTGGCTTTTTGTGCACCCCTTGCCTGACACGCGTGGGAGGGAGCCCAGCCAGCCACAGAATGCCTGAACATCTTCCTACTCAGGCCTCCTCAGAGAGATTTCCCCTCCTTTGCTCTTCTCACATGAACAAATGTTCTTTTTATTCGCTGCCCTGCAGGCCAGACCTCTGGAGCGGCAGGGGCTGCGATGGGAACGTGCCAACAGCGCTGCTCCCACCCTCAGCAATTATCAATTTTCGTGTTCCTGTACTCACCCTGAGCTGAACACCAGCAGATTCCCCAGCAAACCCCAAACAGGAGGGGACTGACCCTCACCGGTGCTCCCACTGCTCCCACCCTCAGCAATTATCAATTATCGTGTTGCTCTACTCATCGTGAGCTGAACACCATCAGATTCCTCAGCAAACCCCAAAGAGGAGAGGACTGACCCTCACCGGTGCTCCCACCCTTAGCATTTCTCACATTCTTGTACTATTCCTAAATTTAACCCCTTCAGATTCCCCAGCAAACCACAAACAAGAGAGGACTGACCCTCACTGCTACTCCCACTGCTCCCACCCTTACCATTTCCCACATTCTTGTACTATTCCTAAATTTAACCCCTTCAGATTCCCCAGCAAACCCCAAACAAGAGAGGACTGACCCTCATGGGTGGTTGCTCTTCTCCCACCTTCAGCACTTATTTAACATTCTTTTGTTTTAATCCTTTTGGAGCTCAGAGCTCAACACCCTCAGATTCCTCAGCAATCCCCAAAATAGGAGGGGACTGACCCTCACAGGTAATCCCACTTCTCCCACACTGAGGATTTATTTGTCATTTTGTTGTTCTAATGCTGGCACATTTTTGGATGGTGGTATAAAATGAGGCCCTGACATTATTTACACAGGCTGGAGCCCCTAGCAAACTACAAATGCACCGAGGCCAGAAGAGGCTGTGAAAATGATCAGGGGGCTGAAAACAGCCTGAGAATTTTGGGGTTATTCATCCTGAAGAAGAGAAGGCTCCAGGGAGAGCTCAGAGCCCTTTCTGGATCCTGAGGGGGCTCCAGGAGAGCTGGAGAGGGACTTTGGGAAAGGGATGGAGTGACAGGACACAGGGAAGGGCTCCCACTGCCACAGGGCAGGGCCAGGTGGGATATAGGGAAGGAATTCTTCCCTGGGAGTTCTCCTGACATGTTTTTCAGTTGCTCAAGGCCGGTTCAAAGCCCTTTCCCAGTCCAGCTGTGCCAGCTGCAGACCTCACCTCTCTCCCTGGCATCTTTCTTCCAGTGCCCAGGTCAGGAGGAGGAGCTCCCAGGGAAGACTCTCCCACACCATGGTGCCCAAATCCTAAATTGGTTTGCCTCTAGGCTGGCCTAGGAGTGGTTCCAAGACAATTTCCTCTGTCTCATTCCCTTCCAGCTTCAAATACAGTAAACCACTGAATTTTGCTTGGGGAGCACTTCAGGAATATTCTATAAAAGCAAGGGCTGGACAGATGGAAGGAAATACAGAATATTTCCCTTTTTTCCTGCAAGCTTGATACAATATTGTGATCAAGTGATTTCTGCTTCTTGTTAGATCCCAAATCATATGGAAAAAGGGTCAGAATCCACACCCTAAAGCAGCCCTGTCCCATAGAATCATGGAACCATTAAAGGTGGAAAAGCCTTCCAAGAAAGCCACCAAACCATGACCCCAAGCAACACATCCACACATTTTTGAACACTTCCAGGGGTGGTGATTCCATCCCTGCTCTGGAAGTCCCTTCCAATGCTCTACACCCTTCCAGTCAAGAATTCTTCCCCAGTATCCAATCTACAAACAACGATTAATTTCTCACAACTTTTCAGTGCCCAGGCTTAACCCAGATCTGGGTTCAGCTCCACAGCAACCTCAGCACCTTGGGAAGCTTTAAAGGATTTTCCAGAATTGTGGCTTTGGGTTCAGTGTCAGAAGAACTGCTCAGCATCCCTTGGTGCCCTGGGTTGAATGAGTAAATAAAGAGTTTTTACCAGTCTGGATGTTAAACCCCTCCTGGAATCCAGGCCACACGTGCAGAAGTGGGAGTGAGGCTGAAGCTTTGTGTTTCTCTCCTGGAAAAAGATTGGAAGCAGCTGGATTTTCATCTGGTAGCCCTGTCGCAATCCCGAGGAGGACAATGCAATTATCCACCTGAGTGCTAATTGCAGGAGTCAGCCAGTTGTGCACAATTGGGATATTTATTATCCATAATGAATGGGTCTGGAGCCTCTGTTGGTGCCAAGCAGCTGTTTGTTTTCCAGGAGACAGCTGTTCTTGGGATTCAATTCCTGGTTTTTCCAAATGTCACAGGAAAAAACGTGGCATGTTAGCTCACGGTTGCATAAACTGCTCCCTGGAATTAACAGCATTTCAGAGCACCACACACAAATTTGCATTATTAATGAAGATTACTCGTTGCCATTGTGATGTTTTACACGGTGACCTGACAAAAACTGCATTCAAAAATTACTTTGAGCCAGAACAGAGCCATTTTTTACTCTTAATTTTCATGTCATTGGAAGCTCCATAGTAAGTCTCAATTATGAGTTAGATTCTGCCTCATTCAAAGTATCTTTAATTCCAAACTGCTTGCTCAGTGTTACAGCAATAAAAATGTAACTGGGGTAAGAACCTCATTTTACAAGGTCCAAAGACAAAGAGAGAGAGACAAATAAATTAAATTAAAATTCCAGCCTAGAGCAAGGGCAGGTAACACTTTCTACTTGCTTAACAAATAAATAAAAATAGAAAAAAAGTATTTTTTTCAAAATGCAAATATTTTCTTTCTCATTGAAAGAAGTGATTAATGCCTTTGAAAACATCGTGGCACAACTTTGCCAAATCAAAGTCTGAGATTTTAAGAAAAGAAGTGAAAAACAGGACTCTCAATCACCTTAGCTTGGCCCAGGTCAGAGGAGATCACGGAAAGATCAGGTCCCTTTTTTGGTGTCTCAGAAATGAGCTTTTCTTCCGTGCCTGGGCCTCATTTTGTACAATTAAAGCTGAGTTTTCAAATTTGAACTGCATGATCTATTGGAGCAGCAGTTTAAACTTTCAATGGCTCTACAATACTTTCATAAGTCCCCAAGAGAACAGGATTTTCTTGCCATTTTGCCAAGCCTGCCTTCTTAAAAAAAAAAAAAAATCTTTGTTTCAATAAAAAATAATGAAATGAAAACACATAAATAGCAGAGGGGACGCCTTCCAGGGTGCTCCCAGCCCTGTCCAGCCTGGCCTTGGACACTTCAGGGATCCAGGGGCAGCCACAGCTGCTGTGGGAATCTGTGCCAAGACCTCCCCACCCTCCCAGGGAACAACTCCTTCCCCAAGTCCCATCTCAACCCATTTCCTCTCATTTTGAAGCCATCCCTCATTGTTTTATCACCACAGTTCCTTTTCAGCTTCCCTGGAGTTCCAGTGCTGCTCCGAGGTATCCACACACCCTCCTCTTCTCCAGGCTGAACATCCCCAACTCCCTGAGCCTGGAAGGGCCACCAGCCATGGATCAGCCCATGGAACCACCTGGGGGAAACAGTAAAAAAAGAAGATTTCTAGAAAGCTGCAAGAGCAGGCCTCAGGAGCAGAAAGAACAGAAAACTTAGACCCAGCTGCAGCTGCAAAGTCTGAAAGTAGAAAAAGTTACAACAATACAGAAGCAAGGACATGGAGCAATAGCTTGAGTTGTGGGCTTGGCTAAGACAGACCTTAAGGCTGCAGAAAAATGTGCTCAGCAAGATAGGAGAAGGTTTAAGGTTGATAATGGAGAATGGTGTGCTGTTACTAGAGAGCAAAGCAGCTCTGTGTGCAGCAGGTGTGGGTGTGCTTTGGGTGTGGGATTGTCCACAAGGGTCCCAGGGAGAGGGAAGAGATGAGAAAGTTGACTCCATGTATCAGAAGGCTGATTTATTATTTTATGATAGATAATATATTAAAACTATACTAAAAGAATAGAGGAAAGGATTTCAGCAGAAGGTTTAGCTAAGAATAGAAAAGGAATGAATGACAAAGGTTTGTCTGTGACCCAGACAGTCTGGACAGCTGGGCTGGGATTGGCCATTAATTGGAAACAACCACAGAGGCCAATCCCAGATTCCCCCTGCTGCATCCCACAGCAGCAGGTAAGAATTGTTTGCAGTTTGTTCCTGAGGCCTCTCAGCTTCTCAGGAGGGGAAAAATCCTAAGGAAAGGATTTTTCATAAAACATGTCGGTGACACTTTGGGTGCTTGGCCAGAACAATTGTCTGTGGGCTTTGGCAATGTGCCACCGGATAGAAAGTTTTTAAAATGCTCTGGAACAAAGAAATCTTCACCTGCTGCTGGCAGGACCTGAGCTTTGCCATCTTCCATTTGTCTCAACCCTGTCACGAGGCTGATGCTGCAATAAAGCTCCAAGAACACATCCCAGCAGTCCTGCCCTGGGAGTGAAAAACCCCAAACACCACCCTGAGAGAGGGGGGAAGGAATCCTCCTGTGGGAATGGGAGTCTGAAATCAGCCCTGGCAGGGAAAGCTGCCTGGGCTGGGCTCAAGGGAAGGTGGAGCAGGGGAAAGAACTTCTATTGAATATTTTACAGCAGCTTGGAAATAAGAAACTGCTGTAAAATATACAGTAGAAGTTCTTAAAATGACTTTAGGACCCTTTAATAAATATCCTGTTGGCTCATCCATTCAAATAACATAATTTCTTGAGCCTGTTCCAATGAACTATGAACTTGAAGCATTTTTACTTCTGGCTACAGCTCCTTCCTTCAGCATAAAAAATGACAGATCTGGGGTTTCTATTTTTAGCCAGAATTTTAACTTTAAAATAGCAAAAATGCAGGCAGTGAAAAGAGGTTTTCTGCTTCCATCCTGCTCATTCTTCAGGGGTTAATTCTTCATTAGTATCAGCGCTGAAGGGGAAATCAGCAGCACAAGGAAGACAGAAATATTAATGTCTCCATTTGGGAGCATTTAAACGTGATTTCTTTAAAGTGCTATTGCTCTAAAGGGTCACTTAAATGCATGTATTTACATATCTAATAGAGATAATATTTTGGCATAGATTTCTATGGCATCAATGCACAATATTTTACACATTATTTTATTTTTGCTGCCCTACAGAGCTGTGGTTCAAACAGAGAGTGGGAAGTTCAGTGCTGGCAAAAGCCCTGGCAGCAGCTTTATTTAGTGTGTGATGCAGTCAGATGTTCCTACAGGGCAACCTCTGAGCCTTGGGCAGGCAGGAATATAGATCTGATCCTGGAGATGCACTTACTAATGGGATAAGCTGGAACTTAATTACCTGCTTGTACTTTCAATTATCTGACTGAGCGTGTGAGCGTGGCATTTTATGCACCCAGGACCTCAGGGAGCCCTGGGAAGGATGCAAACACACATTCACACACTGCTCTGGCCAATTTCTCCTTCTAGTTCCCAAAAACCAAATCATTCCAACAATGACAACAAAATTTAATGATTCTTCCAATCTTCCTGGCTCGTATTTTACAGGATGATTTTGGGATGGAGGCACTAAACTGAGGGGAAAATTAGCTGAGTTCAGCTCTTGGGTTTGCTCCAGACTGCTCGTGTCACATCAGGGAAGTGGTTTAACCTCATGGTACCTCGGGTCCCATCTGTGCTGTGGGAGAGACACAGGAAAACCTGAGGAGAGTGTCAGACACAACAGCAATCTGCCCTGGGGAAATACCCACGCTGAAAACAGCTTGGCATTCCCCTCTCCTAACTCACAGGTGGCTCCTTCATCACCTCCAGCTCTGGAGGATAATTCACATCAGCCCCAGGAGGAATTAAACATCAGCACCTTCACTCTGAAGCATTTTACACACGGTGCTCTGAGATGCTCTCGCTCTAAAAAGCCACCAAAAAATGCAAAGCAACAGGGAAGCAGATCCTTTTATTTCAATAGAAATACTTAATTCCTAGCACTTCTAGAGGCCATTTTCTTCTTAAACCCACTGCTTTAGCTTTAAAAGCTGGTAAAACATGTCAAGTAAATAGCTGATGGCATGTCTGGGCTGCATTCACTGCTGGCATCACTCAGAGATCACAGGGCTTTCTGAGGGAGTTTTTACCTTGCAGACCGTGCTGGAAACCCTCCATGCCTGGCTTGGGTGGAGTGGTTCATTGTTGCAGTAAGGCAGAAAAATTATGTAAAAGTGTCAAAGAAAGGTCTGATAAAATCAGGCCTGCTCTGTTGGATTGGTGGCTGGCCTTGTCAGGGTGGCTCTTTGCAAGTTTTCCTGTGAAAGCAATCCTGGTGTGAACAGTTTGTTAACAGAACAATCTATTCCTGGGGAAAATAACAACTAGCACTTACATAAACATTACATCTGCCAGTGAAGAAAATATGTAAACAGTATAAGAATAGAGAGATTTGATGGACAAATAAAATACCTTTTACTAACCATTAAAGTCGCTGGCAAAAAAGCTTCTAATTGGAATCACACAGGAGGTCTGTAAAACTGTACAAAAATGAGTTCTGTGAAGAAAGAGGAGGCTTTTTCCTGCATGAAGAAAAGGGAATCTGGTGTGATTAATTCATAGTTCACCTTCCCTGATAACCCAGCAGTGCCTTGGCCTGTCCATCACCTGATCCAGCTCAGCACAGCAGAGGCAGGGGTGCAATAATCACAGCTGGGATGGGTGGGTCTGCCCTGCACTGAAACAGGGAAAACCAAAGGGAATGCACAGACCTGGTTGGTGGCTGCTGTCCATGGCCAGCCCAGCTGGGATTGTTAAGGCTGGAAAACATCTCTGAGGTCAAGTCCAAGCATCAGCCCAGCCCTGCCAGGGAACCACGGCCCCAGGTGCCCCACCCAGCCTTTGGGCACTTCAGGGATGGCAGCCCCAGCACTGCCCTGCAGCTGTGCCAGTGCCTGATCATCTTTTTAAGGAGAGAATTTTTCCCTAAAATCCACCCTGAGCCTGCCCTGGCCCAGCCTGGGGCCGTTCCCTCTGCTCCTGTCCCTGTTCCTGGGATAAGATCCCAAATCCCCCTGGCTGTCCCCTCCTGTCAGGAGCTGTGCAGAGCCACAAGGTCCCCCCTGATCCCCCTTTTCTCCAGGCTCAGCCCCTTCCCAGCTCCCTCAGCCTCTCCTGGTTCTCCATTCCCTTCCCAGCCCCCTCAGCCCCTCCTGGTTCTCCATTCCTTTCCAGCTCCTCAGCCTCCTGGTTCTCCATTCCCTTCCCAGCCCCTCAGCCCTCCGGTTCTCCATTCCCTTCCAGCTCCCTCAGCCCCTCCTGGTTCTCCATCCCTTCCCAGCTCCCTCAGCCTCTCCTGGTTCTCCATTCCCTTCCCAGCCCCCTCAGCCCCTCCTGGTTCTCCATTCCCTTCCCAACCCCCTCAGCCTCTCCTGGGGCTCCATTCCCTTCCCAGCTCCCTCAGGATTCTCCTGCCCCATCTCCATCCCCTCCCCTGCTCCAGCCCCTCATGGGGAAGCCCAAAATCCAGCACCCATCCTTTGGCAGATGAAATTCATCTTGGCAGTGGCCAGGAGCAGGTGAAGAAGAGGCACAGATGTCTCCAGCCCTCACAACACCAACCATCAGCTGGGCCCTGGTGAGAACAGGACAGATCCCAGGGGATGTGATGGAGCAGATTTGTCCATGGGGCTCCTCTTTGTGGTGGGAGCTTCTGATGAAATGAGACATGAGGAGGGACAGGACACAGCCTTGGGCTCTCACCTCAGGCTGCCTCTCCAACCCTGGAAAGAATGGATGGGCCCAGATGGGAAAGACAAGAGGCAGGCAAGGACAAAACTGGGGGACTGAGAGTTTGTGGGAGGTTTTAAACCCAGAAACCAAAAATAAGTCAAAATAGTCCTGGTAAAAGAAGTGAAAATGCAGAAAGGAAGTGAAAATGCAGATTTTTCTCCCTGGTGCTGGAGCCACAGCTCCTTCTGCAGAAGCCACGGGGAGACTCAGGGTGGTGCTTCCAGAGCTGCAGCCTGGACTCAAAGGAAAGCCCAAACATCAGCATCAAAAGCAGCCTAACAAATACCTGCCTCAAACTGGGAGATGTAATGAGGCATCCTTTGTAACACACACAGAGCCCTGCAGGAACTTGTGTTGCTGGAGTTCTGTAGGAATGCTGTGATTTAAATTTTATACATTGCTTGGGTTTTCTGCATTTATCTCGGAGTGCAACCAGCAGCGCTCTGGACTTTGTTCCTCTCTTCATCCAAAATGCACATTGGATTTTTGCTTCTAATGAATTATTCTAATTAAAGCCATTGTTTTGATTTGTTAGCCTGGGTTGCTGTCACTTCTTCAGGTTTTGGCTCTGTTGAAATAACAAAAAAAATCCTTGAGCTGATCCAATTTATCGCTCTTAAAATTTAATCACAGTTCCTCAGAACTCACAACAACAACTAACAAGAGAGAAACTTTTCCCATCTTCCAGCCTGCACAAATATTTTGCCTCGATGTCACCAGAAGATTTTTCAAGAGCAGAGCAATTGGAAGCTGGAATATCTGAATTTTTAAGAGGATTTTTCCTGCAGAAAAGTCACAGGGAAATGCTGAGGGGGGAATATTGTGAAGGAGGAAAAGGAGTGGTAGGGAGAGACTGGAGCAGGGATGGAGAGGAGGAAAAGGAGATGGGAGAGGGCAGCCAGCAGTGACATTTTAGAGAGCAGGACAGGGGAGGCTGCAGGACTTGCTGGCACAAGCTGACCAAAAGAAATGTTTGTGATTTAAAGAGAGGAGTGGAGATAATTTATTGTTATTGTTCTGTTTAATCAGTGCACTGTGGAAGGAGCCAGAGGAAAGAGGAATGGAGGCAGCTGGAGGGCTGATTTACAGGGACATTTGAGGATGGGAGAATACTGAGAAAACAGCAATTCTGTGGGGGGGAAAAGAGGAAAGACACGAGGAGAAAGTGAAAAAAAATCAGATTTGAAGGGTATGATCAAGAATTCTTGTACCTTATAACTGAAGAGAGGAGATTCATGACCTCAAGTACCTGCTCTGTAGTGAACCAGAGAATTATCTTTGCTTTTCATGAGTTTTAAAAGATAACATGGAATAAATTACCAATTTAACTCTGGATTCAGCAACTCCTTAAATGCATTGCACGTACAATCTGAATCTCCAGTACAGGCACCTTTTCCCCCATTTTTTTATCCTTTGTAAGCAAAATTCAGATTTCTCTTGCAGCACTTTCCCTCTTTTTTATCTTTTCTATTCCAAACACAGAGTTCTAGAACAAAAATTGGTATTTATCATTGCAATCCCAAACTTCTGTGCTATTTTAACCTATATTTAAGTTTTTCCACTAAGGCTATGAGGGTTTCATACTTTATATGAAATATTTCATATTTTAGGCTGCTACTGGTGTTTCTCTGATTGCTAATAAAAATATGTACTGAAAAGACAATTACATGCAGTAAAGGAGGAATGTAATTACATCTAACAATGGCAAAAAATGGATTTTTTTAATGGATCTCTACCACCTTGGATATTTCAGTCAGAATTCACCTTGTTAACTGCAAATACAAAGGTTGGACTTAATGATCTTGAAAGTCTTTTCCAGCCTTAATGATTCTCTGACTCTAAAGACGTGTGGTCAGCTGTGACTCAAATCCTCATTCTTCAGCCCACAAATTCCAAATTAATCTCCAGGGGTTTTCTTCTGACAGTTTTACCTTCCCTGGACCCTAAAAGAGAGAAAAAAAATCACTTCTGTAATATCACTGACACAACTATTGCAATGTATTCCCCCAGAGAAATAAATTCTTTCTTGTCTTCACTAACGATATGTTAAAAAAAAAAAAAAAAAAAAGAAGAAAAAAACCACTAAAAAGGGAAAAATCAGCAAATTTCACCCAAATGAAATCAGGAAATCAAATACAGCAAACAGAGACAGAATGAACTCCAATGCTTCAAAATAACATAGCTTTGGGAAAAAAAAAGATGGGAGGCAGGGTAATGGGAGGGAGGGAATGTAAATGTGGATGTGCTGGAGTGATGAGCACGGGCTGATGGAATATTCCTGAGCTGGGGCAGCAAACTCGAGGCTCTGCCAGCAAAAGGGCACCAGGCTCAGCTCAATGAGCCAAAACCCAAAATGCTGGGCCACAGAAATCAAGTTTCCTCTGAATTCCCAGAGCTGTTATGGGTTCTGCCTGCAGAGCTGGTGACAGCAGTAAAAAATGAGGATAAACTTCATTTTGCTTGGAAAGCTTTACAGCGACAGTGAGGAATTCAGGATTCCTTTTATTGGCAGAGGGGAATAAAGGATGGCAGCAAGAGGGGATTGATGCACTGCATCTTTTCAGATAAGCACTGCTCAGGGTACAAACTGCTCCTTGCTAAAAACCAGCTGACCACAGAGCAGCCAAACTATTGGCAGGATACAAAAATAATTGCAGAAAATCCTCTTTTTTTGGCTCTACACATGGTTGGTCCGCTCCTTAAAACAGAGAATTAGTAATATTAATATTAAATTTCATATCAAAGGTATTAATAAACTAATTATAAAATTTATAACATTATTTATTATTAAATATTAAATATGAAATGATTAAATTTCTAACATTTTGAATTTGCTCCCGCCTCAGTGCTTGTTTTCCTCAGCCTCCTCTGAACCATCTCAGCCACGAGATTTGTCTGACACGTGGAAGCTTCTGCAGAAAAACTGCTTTTTGTTCCATCCTAAGGAGCTGCTGGGGCTGCCCCAGCTTGGTGTTGCGCTGATATTTGATTTATGGGATGGGAAATACTTCAGGAGACACAAGAAGCGAGTTGTTGGTGGAAATTCAGCGCTGTGGGTCGGAGGCAGAGATGATTTGTGAAATTTGGAGGAACATCACTTTGATTCCTCTCCAAACAAGCTGGCAGCAGCGATTATTCAGCCCAGCAGTGAAAGCAGATATTTACTGACACAGAACTAGAGATGTTCATTAGAAAAGTCATCTAACTGGATGATATTTTTGCAGTCTGAGGGCTGGAGATTGAAAATTAATTAAGGGCAGCATCAGTCATTGCTTGGCTAGCAGGGAGATCAAGATTTTGGGAGGGGGTTAAAGAAACATAAAAACTTGGTAAATTTGAGTGAAAATCAAAGTTTAAATGTCCTGGATGATCATCAGGATCTGCCAGGCTTGACAGAAGGGCCATGGAATTGCAAAAGGGAAAAATGGAAATATGAAATGAGACAAGTTCTGCCCCCTCTCTCTGAGCTCCCACATTTCCTCATTTACAGATCTGCCCTCCCCTCGTTTGTCCCTAGATTTTATTACAGTGCAAATGTAACAAATGAAAATCAGCTGTGCTCTGGTTTATGGGTCAGAAATTTCCCTCAGAGCTCAGGAGAACCTTCAACATGACCCCAAATGCTGCATGATGATGATTTTAGCCACGGTTCAATAAGCAAGACTAAATTTAAGATGTTTTGTGGGTTTTTTTTTTTTTTTTAATAAACAAATCCTAACTGCAACAACATGAAACACACAACACTCCTTAAAATGACAACTGCAAAGAGCAGAGTTTAACTTGCAGGGAGTTCGACCTTGAGGAGCTGGAATCTGAAATGAAAGCAACTCCTAAAATTGTGGGCTTGTGAGCTAAAGTTTGGGATTAAACATTTCATTTCTGGCAGCACTGTTCCCAGCTGAGGGGGCCACATCCTGTCCCAAGCACCAGCAGGGATTTGGGATAACACTGGGATTGCACATGGAAACAGCTCGTGGAAAAAGAATATTAATGACTCAAATTTAGGTTTAGAGGATTCAAAATTTGCAAGATAAGTCAGCAGGTCACCATTCCTCACTGTTAATTACCATAGAACACTGATTCAGGAGAAATCTCGAGATAAATATTATGATTATAAGCACTTTTCAAGATTCACAGCGCAGCAAATCTCTGCATTTTGTGTATCTCATTAATAATAAAAAAATATTTTGGCAAGGCTCAGCTATTATTTCAAGGGCTCTCCTTGTGGTTTTTTAAATGTTTCATAAATATGCCAAAAAAATAAATTTAAAGTGAACTAGAAAAAGAAGAGAATAATGACTTGGTTTCTGCATGAACACAGAACCTGAAGAGTCGCAAGGACATTGGGGAACAGTTCTAAAAATCAATATTTTTCAACACATTTGGGAGGACTTATCAATAACAAGGATGAAAAGAACAATGCAATAAAAACCTGCCCCTAATTAAATGTTTCAGGTTAAAAATGCATATTTTCAAGTGTATCATTTATCAAATTGGAAGATCTGTCACCTAATCTTCAAAACATCAAGTGCAGATAAAGATGAAAGAAGAGATTTAAATGGATTTTAGTATTATTTAGGTTTAGTGCTTGGTCAGACAAAATAAAATATAAAATCAAAAGATTTGGCTTCAGCAAAGGGTACGAGGGACTATGAGGAGCTGAAATAAAAGCCTGGAAAAATCAGAACAAATCTCTAGAAATGGCATCTGAGGAAGTGAAAATTTAGGGAGGAAAATGAGCAAAAAGGAAAATGAGGAAAAAAAGAGTCCAGGAGAGCAAGCAAAGAAAAGGACTGGAAAAAAGACAGGGGAAAATGGAGCTTCAAAGATTTATGTAAATACAGATAGAGGTGAAACATCAACATTAGAGCTGAAGGAATAAACAAGGTGGGGAAAACCCTGGAAGGTGGAAATTCACCTCTTGAAAGCCAGTTGGTTTTATGGCCTTATCTGATAATGAAACCTAATCTGTGAAAAATTGACAGTGGTAACCTGTTCATGAATTCCTGTAAGGATTTCACCATTCATTTCCCAGTATTTCCAATTAGAAGTTGGATTAATTTTTAATCACATCTTAGTGCAATTTCATATTCCAACAGCAGCTCCTGGTGAAATCCCCCCAAATGCAAACCCAACCTGGGCCTGGTTTTCCTGGTAATGGGAATATTTCCTTAGCAGGCTGATTTTAAGTGAATGGAATCATTGTTGGGGCCCTGGTGGAATGAAGTGTGGCTAATTAGTTATTTAAATGATCTTGGGGAGGTGATAATTGCACTGAGTGTGTGTCAGCTTCAAGCTAGGCCTGCAGGAGAGATGGATTCCATAGGAAATATTCCATGGGAACATTTCCTGGAGCTGTGCTTTGGTCACTGCTGGGATCACCCCGTGCTGGGGTGGGGGGCTGCACTCACTGCACCCTGCTTAAAAACCTCTTCACTAACAAAGCTCCTTCATGCTCTGATTTCTTGGTGTCCTTCACGGAGCTAATTGTATTCCTAAATATTGAAATGTTTTCACATTGTACCTGAATAGAAATGCCTATCTTGGAATCATTGCTTGCTCCTCAAAACGAGATCCACAGCAGCCTCTGATGACCATACCATGAATAAATGAACCATGAAGAGTTTATTCATGCTTCAGCATGAGATCATCCCTGGAAGATTGGAAGGGAATGGAAAGGATGGAGGAGTCTGCCTTGCACTGCCCATATCTGACCAAGTCAAAAGTCAAGACCAAGACCAATGACCCCACCACCCTGGCGATGCCTTGTGCAGACTGCCCTGGAGCAGAGTCCCAGAATGAAGCAGGGATTGATTCCAAGGATCTCCTCCATGGACCCACCTTGGGCAGCAGCAGAGCCCAGCCAGGGCTGCCCCCAAGATGACCCAAAATGGCCCCAAAATGCACCAGCGCTCCCGGGGTCTCTCCCTGGGATCAGCTCTGCTCCATTCCCACCTTGCAGTTCATTGTCCCAGCCCAGCTTTAGCCCAGGCACTCCCACCCTGCTTGTTTTTCTCTCTCCAGCCCACGGGGTTTGTGCTCCTGGGCTGGGATTGGGATCATTTGTCCTTGGTGCCCAGCTGGAGCAGGAATTGTTTTGTCTCCCTGCTCTGGGCACAGAGCTCACCATCCCATAATATGAACCCAGACCCACACACTAAAGCAGCACAGAACCTGAAACACAGAAAAGCCAAACCTGAGGCATCAGTGGCACTCAGGAGAGGAGGCAGAACAGCCCCAAGGACAGAGCTCACTCAGGGGTGTTTCACCCCTGCCCAAATGACCCACAGACTCCACCTCTGTGTGTTCACATAAATCAGATCTGCAGAGCACGAACCCAGCAGGATAATCTCTGCATAAACAGGAATTTACATACAAAATCAGAGCTGTTGCCACAAACATCTGGAGTTTCAGTCCTCTGCTGCCTGGCTTCCCAGTCAAAGCTGAAAAGATTAAATCCACCTTTCAGATAAGGATCAAAGTTCAACTTTAGCCTTGTCAGCCAGAAGGGCAATCCCAAGGTGCTGCAGGGTTATTTTGCAGCGGCAAGAAAACCTCCCTGCACTTGGAAACAGCTGGGAAATGGTTAAAAAAACCCACATGCTTTCCTAAAACTTGGGAATGCATCAGGCACCAAGGATGCCACAGCTGGAGAAACACTTGGAAAAAGCTCTCAGGCACAGGGTGGGGCTGTTGGGGGGTCTGTGCAGGGCCTGGAGTTGCACTCCATGGTCCTTGTGGGTCCCTCCCAGCTGGGGATATTCCTTAATCCCCTGATTTAAGGTGCAGGATATTATAAATGCACAGCTCCATGCACATCCCACAGCAAGCTGGCGTGGAGAGCCAGAATATATATTTAGTCCTTATCTTGTGGAGTGACTTTTAATGACATTTTGAAGTGCTAAGGCACTTGGAGGCTCAGATTCTTTATTGGTCCCAGTGTTTCCCTGCAAGCAGTTGCTCAGATATTAAACATCCCCTCTGCCAGGGCTCACCAAACAAACCCTGAGCCCCCTTGACATGAGGGAAACGTTTGATGTAATTCTGTTTCAATTAGTTTATTCTTGGCTCCTTTATGCGTTTATCTGCATCCAAACCTTCACACCGCAGCAATTATTGACTTCATCTTCTAATTAGTAATGGCTGAGTCTTGAGGAACTGGTTCAGTTTCTGTAGTTTGTGTCCTACCTCTGTTCTGTGAGAGCTGAGAGTGTTTACCTGGGGAGGAGAAGGTTCCAAGGAGACTTTAGAGCCCTTTCCAGAGCTTAAAAGGGCTCTGAGAGAGCTGGAGAAGGACTTTGGAAAAGGGCCTGGGATGTGCTTTCAGCTCCCCTACCAAGGCAAAGGCTTGAGAAGAAGAACCCAAAATTCTTCATCCCCTCAGGTTCAGTAATAAAAAGAGAGTTGGTGTTTTACTGTCAAGTCTCCAAAAACCACAGTAAGTGCTTCTGCTTCAGAAATAAAACCTTAAATGACTTCCCAGAGCATTTTTTCCTACAGAAAATGTTTGTCTTAGCCCATCTCCCTGAGAAACCAATAAACCCTCTCAAATCAAGCCAGTCCTCCAAGCTGCAACTCTCATCACTGCCCCCAGCCAGGGATGGGAGCTTTTCAATACTTGCCCATCACTTTCTTCTCTCCAGAGTTTCAGGTTTTGAGACAATGGAGGCACTTTTAAAAGGACAAAGTGCTGGTCCTGCTGTGGTGTGAAGATTTCTCTCCACCACTGCCCCCCTTGGTGGCTTTGCTTCTGAGAGGACTTTGGTGTTTGGCTCAGGAATAAAGTGTGACAGCACTGCCTTCTTCCAGCAGGGGAAACTCCACATGGACATTTTTACTGCTCTCTTCTTCAAGGTGTGGTTTCATTCCTGAAAGAGCTGGTAAATTCCCAGCTAGCTGAATATCCCACCTGCCCATAAAGTCAGCTTTTAACACCATGAAATTCAGGATTCTGCAGCCTAAATTCAGGATTCACCTGAACACTGCAGCCTAAACACAGAACCTGGAGAGGTTCAAACCTGGGGTGTGGAGGAGCCAATTCCTTTCCTCTTGCAAGCTGATTTATATTATCATTCAAAATGCAAACACAACAATTCCAGCCCTGTTTCTTCCAGAGGAAATACAGATAACAAGATAATGCAGGGAGGATTCATTTCCTACAAGCTGCCTTTGTGTTGTTTATTGAGCTAAATAAACATGAGGGATGTGTGATAATCAAACACCTTCCTGTGGCAAGATAACTGAAAGTGACAGGGGTTTTGCTTTAGCTTTAAAACAAGGATTAGAGAAAAAGAAGGAAAACAGGACAAAACCCAACTTGGAATCGTCCCTTAATTTGGCACACAGAAGTTTCCCCAGCAGTTGAGCAGGGCAGGCTGTGCCCAGGTGCCTCTCAGCAGAGATTAAATCAGTGTTTCTCAATTTGGGGCTGCTCAGAGCTGTGGCTGATAATTTGCCTTTCATTGTTATTCCTGCCAGCCACTCTCTCCCTCTGCCTATCGGCAGTTAATGTGTTTAGACAATTAATTAGCCATTAGTAAAGTCCCTACTGTAACCAGCCCGTGTCCCCAGGCATTTCCCACTGGAAATTCCCAATTTAAAATGGGATTTGCTGAGCTCTGCGGGTTCCAAACCTGTGGAACCAGAGGGCTCCAGATGTGAGGACAATCCTTGGACATTCCTGTTAGCAAATCCCAGTAAAACCAGTGCTGCTGGGTCCCACTGCATCCTGAGCATCCAGCCTTTGTTTCCTTCCACCTCCTGCTCCCTTGCCACTGCCTGGGGTGGGGACAGAAGGATTTGGGGTAGGTCTGAGCTGGATGATGATTTTCTTGTCTTTCTGAACGCTCCAAGATGCAATTCCCAACTCGGGCCAGGGATAAAGCAGGGATTTTCCAGCCTGGGCATGGAGCTGTCACCCTGCACCTTGGATTGTTCCCTACCAGGAGAGCTCTGCTCAGACATGACCAGATTATGTCCCTGCTTGCTGTGGGAGCAAACAGCAATTTGCAATGAAAATAGCTCTCAGTTTGCTAAAACGTTTCCTATCTCCCTTTAAATTTTCACCTTCTGCCCCAGCTGTAGAATTCTCTGATTCCAAAAGATTTTGTGAAATAAAGGACATGGTCATGTGTCTTTATATAACCCCAGCAAGGAAACATCCTATTAAAAATTCCCCAGAGAGGCAAATAGTCCAAACACCCATACTAACCCTAAAAAAAAAAAATTAAAAAATAATATTAAAAATAAATGAGCCAATGCTTCCAAACTCTGAAGTGCTGGAATTCATCAGTGTTTTGCTGGAAAATCAGCAAATATTTGCAGGTCAGGATTTTCCTGCAAGTCCATAAAAACTAAATTGTGATGGATAACTCAGTTTGGGAGCAGAGCTGCCACCACCTCCCGTGGCAGCCAGAGGCACCTTCCCACTTGTGCCCTGCCTACTGGGATAATGATGGAACTGCTTGGAAAGGATTCCTAAGAAAGGAATCTGGAGCTTGGAGGAAATCAATTTCTGGCTCTGTGTGGAGATTGGGGCACGCTCAGAGATGATTCCCCCAAAGCCACAGAACCCTTCAGGCATTGAAAACCTGAGTGGGGAATTGGCACCTTTCAGAATCACAGAATTCCCAGAATCCCTGGGTTGGAAGAGACCTTCAGATCACAGAGTCCAACCCAACCCCAACACCTGAACTCAGCCCTGGCACCCAGTGCCACCTCCAGGCTTTGTTAAACACCCCCAGGGATGGGGACTCCACCACCTCCCCAGGCAGCCATGCCAGAACTTTATCATCTTTGCTGTAAAAACCTTTTTCCTGCTATCCAACATCTATTTCTGTGTCCTCTCATTCTGTCAGTTCCTGGAGACAGAGCCCAGCCCAGCTGAGCACAGGCACCTTTCAGGAGCTGTCAGAGGGATGAGGGCACCCCTGAGTCTCCTTTTCTCCAGGCTGAGCACCCCCAGCTCCCCCAGGGCTCCCTCTCCAGCCTGGCTGTCCCCTCTGGATGTGCTCAGTGTCCCAAGGTCCTTCCCGAGCTGAGGGGCCAGAGCTGGGCACAGCACTCCAGGTGCAGCCTTGAGATGGTTCTTTAGTGCCCTGGCAGCGAATTCCAGAGACCAGCAGAACACCTGAGTGCCCATCAGATGGGAAACTTCTCTCTTGTGTTTGGACAAGACACAAACACAAATCAACACTTGATTTTTTTGTTTTTTTCTGGGCTTGACCCTATTGGTACCAAACCATCTGGAGAAAAGCACAATCCCCAAATGTGTGAGAAAATTAAGATATTTCCCCTAAGGAGGATGATGAAATGTCATTTCTGAGGACAGAGAATAAAGCAGGAATACAGAAGGAATTTACAAGCAGGGGTTTGGGTGTCTATCTCCTTCTCAGCTTTGCAGGGAAATGAGCACTGTAAAGTTCAGGCTGGAAAGAAAGGTCACCACTCAGGGTGCAGAAGAGGCTGCTCCTGGAACAGAATCATCAAGCAAAAATTCTGAGCAGCTCCAACTGCAAATGGGGTTTCACAGCTGCTTTGTAGTAACATTCTTCTCCATTTTCACTACATTTCCTGGAGAAGGGCCTATAAATACTACAGCAGGACTGAGAAATAATTATCCATTCTTTCCACGAGTGTCCATAAATATTCTGCTGCTCTGTTTGGGACTGAAGCCTGGCCTGACCTACAGCAGGGCTCAGGAGAGACTGGCAGAGGAGATGTTTATTATTTTCCTGCTGGCTCCCAGCAGTGGGATCAATGCAAGGAGAAAAACCTCCCTGGCTGGCCCTTGCCCTTCTCATGCATGGGTAGGAATAGACATTTCCAGCATCTCCACATCTATCAGCACCCTCAGAGATCTGACAGCAACCCTCAGCCACAGCTTCTCCCTCATGGTGTGTTCCTTGGGCACTGCAAAAGTTTGGTTTGCACAGGAGTTCATGGCTCAGGCTGAGCCTTCTTCACCTGAGCTCCCAAAATCAGCAGAGATGACAGAGGAGACAAGGCCCCTGCAGAAGGAGCACTTGGAAAGAAAAAAGTCAATTTTTTTCTGTACTGAATGCTGTTATCAATAAACCAGACCATATTTCAATGTGTGAGCTACCACATGACAAAAACAGAATTTAGCATCACCTTGAATCAGGCACTCTTCAACCCCTTAAAATACACTCAAGGCTCATGTTTTCTATAGTTACATGCAGCTGGTTCAGCTTTAAAAAACTCCTTTTCAACATCTCTGGATGACCTGCAATAGCCAAGAATGCCCAGAGCTCCCAAAGCAGTTTCTAAACCCTTTTCTAGAAGGTGGCAGCTGCCCTGACCCTCTGCAGCAGCTGGATCCTGGTGTTTTTCTGGAACATTCTCCTCTGCTGGACTGATTTACTCCCTCTAGTAAGCAGCAGCTTTAAAGCTGACATTGCTAATTGTTTCAGCTCTGTTGAACAGCAGCAGTGTTTTCTGAGCAGGCCCTTTGGAGCTCCCTCACAGAGGAGAGTTTGCTCTGCTAAAGTGCAAACAAGCAGAGCCCACAACTGCAGTTGGACACTGAAGTGCTCAGAATTAACATTCTGTTCAAGAAGAACCAGAACTGACTAGACTGGAGCCAGCTTCTTGTGGATAGGAGGGAAAGAGGAGGATTTTTGTTCCCTGTGGGATGAGCAGCTCTGAGGAGCACAAAGCCAACCTTGGCAGGGCCATCATCGTCATGGTGAGGGACACGAGGGACTGGCTCCTGGAAATGATCAGATTCCAGCTGTGCCACAAGGAAGCTGTGGCAATCACTGCACGGGTTTTCAGGCATTCTCAGCATCTCCAGCAAGGCCTTGATCTGGTGTAAAGCAAACCCTAAAATAACCCTATGTTTGTGCTCTGGAACAAAGGGTGATCAGCCCAGTCAGGGCTTGGAAACCACCCAGCATTGCTCCTGCTCCCCTTGCACCTCCAGCTCTGGAGGTTTTACCTGCTCTCAGTTCTCAATCTCACCCTGGAATCCTCAGTGAGTCTTTTTTATCCCCTATAGCATGGTTTGGGTTGGGAGGGACCTCAAAGCCCACCCAGTGCCACCCCTGCCATGGCAGGGACACCTCCCACTGTCCCAGGGTGCTGCAGACCCCATCCAGCCTGGCCTTGGCTCTGCCAAGGAATCTTTTGCTATAAATGGGATCTCTGTTAATGGGATCTCTGTTAATGGGATCTGTCCAGGCCAGGAGCAGCAGCAGCACAACCTGCCCAGCCAAGCTGCACTGCCCAAATAACCCCCAAATATCTGCCTGCCCATTTTTGTCTCAAGTCTGAAGAAAACTCCCATTTTTATTGCAGCTGCAGCCTGTCACTGAAACACAACTTTCTGAAGCATTCCAGGGTGAGACACTTTACTTCAGCTTCTCTTTTCTCAGGTCACTTTTTCAGTCCATTTCCCTTTGTAGTAAAACTCTGCCAGCCAAACCTCCCTATTGATTGATAGATGGGAGACTTCTCTCCTGGTCAATAATAGCCCAGAGCAAGAATCCGTGGCTCTTTGCTGTTATTTATCCATAAAGAGCTTTATTGAGCTAAACTGGTGTTCAGTTTAGCCTCTCACAGTTTATCATTTTATTTTTTTACCAATTGTCCTTCTTAACTCTGCTGGAATCTGCTGCCAGCTAAATCAGGCCAGAGAAAGCTTTACAAGTGAATGACAACCATAATTCAGTGTTTGCTGCTTCAAACCTTGATCTTGCCTTCTGGCAGCAAAATTCCTGATATATTTTGAAATGAGTTCTTCTTGCAAAAAGCAATATGCAAGGAATAATGGAAGGAGTGGATTGAAGGGGGCAGGGAATTTAGGATGTGCCCAGCAGAAATCTATCTGCTGTGGTTGGGGGACAAATATCATTTCACACCGTGCTGCACAGTGTCTCCCCAACTTCATCCACTGCCTCCCAAGACAACGGAGTACTGAGGAAATGAACAGAGCTAAATCACTGAAAAGATGATTATTTGTTCATTACTTAAGACTGTGAGTTTCAATTGGCAAAAAATAGGACTAAGAGCAAATACTCTCTGCTCACTAATTAACTCTGCATCTTAGCTGGCATTTTGTTATTGCTTTACCTCAGAATCCCAGAATTAGAATTTAAAAAAAAACCCCAGAATTAGAACTCAAAAAAACTAACTGCACTTGGAGGGTCTTGTTTGTATCAGTGCCCTATAAGATCTTTGGTTTCTGGGATATTTCTCCCCTTTCTCCAGTCTGGGTAGTGATTCACAAGGTAAAAATTCCACTTTTTTTTTCCCCACTAAGATTTCACTGTGCTTTCACTTATTCTTAATTTTACTATATATATTAAGGCTTAGATATAATTCTGAAAGCTATTATGATGAATAATAATGATCCACAACTAAAAAACTCCAGAATGGTGTGAAACTGTGGCACTTATCTGGCGTTTAGGAGCCAATCTGTGCTCAGACACATTCCCACGTTTCCATGCCAGGAGTGAGCCCAATAACTTTTGTAGAAAAACCCAAACCTCCCCAAAAGATGCATTTTCCATCCTTCAAAGGTTGCCCCTCAATTTTTCTGCCCATTTAAGAGACTTCAAAAAGCTTTGCCAGCGTTGGAAACACTTCCAAACCCGTGCCCAGAACAACTCTTTGCTCTTAAGAGCTGCCAGGGATTTTAAAATTCTCCATCTCAAACCCTGCCTGGGGCAGTGGTGACACGGGGAGCAATAAGAACTTTCAAAAAGGGTGTAAAAAACCTTTTTAAAATTAATGGTGAACACCCTGCCCTCGGGGCAGTTCCTGCCTGCTGCTGTCTGCTCACCTTTGGTGATCCTGGCAGTTTGAATCCCAAAAACAGGATGATTTCTCCTCTGCCTTGTGATTGTCAGTAATAAATCCTGATCTTCTCATTATCACCATGAATATCAAATAATCCCCTTTTCATCCTTCTGAGCACTTGGTTTTAAAGTGATCTGGCAGTGCAGAGCTCCCAGGTGTTAATTGCACCTCGTGTGGGATAACTCTTGCAGCTCTTCCCATGTTCCCTTTCCATTAAATTCCATGTTCCCATTCAAAGGCATCAGCAGGAGCAGCTGACAGAGTTCCCTGCACTATTAATTATTTTGTGGGATCTGCTGCTCCTTCTCTTAATGGTCCAACCTGCTCTCTTCCCTGGGAGCAGGGAGAAGCTGTGGCTGCCCCATCCCTGAAAATATTCAGGGAGAAGCTGGATAAGGCTTGGAGTGGGACTGTGGAAGGTGTCCCTGCATCAAGGTATTCCAATTTTTTTATTTATTTTAAACATGAATCCTAACTCCTGGTTTAAAACACCCAGCAGTGTGGCTAGGGCTGTCTGTTCCCCATAAAAACGAGTCCAAGGCACAGGGAGTGAGCAGTGCCAGGTGGGTTGCAAAGTCCATATTTCATTTTCTCCTCTGCAGCGAGTGCCGGTGGTTCCTGCCGTGAATAATTGGCTGCACCTTGTAAAACACCAAGTGAAACATGTACAGAGAGTCTGTTCTGTCCACCCAGATGTGGCTGTGGAATAATAAAGACCTGGAGATTGCAGCTGGCCTTGGCAGACTCCAAAATCCAGGCTGGGAAAGACACTGGGATCAGCTTTATGGATTTATGGGGTGAGGAAATATAATTAAAGGATGGAGGCACCAAGACCTGCCTGTGCTGACAGCCTCAGACCTGGGATCCACCCTCAATTTAACGAGCCAGTTAAGGGAAATTAACAGAGCTATACCCTGCTCCAGAGCCCAGAAGGGAAAATCCCAACGGGATAAACAGCAGTCCAAGGGAACTTGCACTGCCCAAGAGATAATTCAGGCACTGGGAGCTGCTGGCCTGGAAGAAAAGAGATGACTCCTCCTGGTTTCACACAGCAGGGTTTTCTCTTTGAGACACAAGAGTCAGAAATTGCATCCCCACCCCCCAGGGAAGTTGGGATGTTTTGTTTTCCCCCCCAGTTCTCTCACTGCAGCTCCTCGTGGTGTGTGTTATTTCAGCTCCACCGAGCCCCTGTCCTGCAGCACATCTTGGCAAAGACTTTTTGAAATGGGAAATAAACACACCAGGAGCACCCTCAGTGCATCACACTTGTTTATCAGAACCCTTCAGCACCGGGCTGGGACTCCCTGCTGCAGAATATTTTGCTAAATATGAGGATTAAATTGGTGTAATCATTGATTTTTTACAGGTTTTTTTAAAGCTCTACTTTCCAATCCCCTTAGTGGTGGATGCACTCGCCTTATATCCAGGTTTTATGGGTTTTGGTGCCCAGTAGCTGCACAATCAATATTTAAATTGAAGTTACATGGAACAATGCACTGCTAATGCTCAAGGAGTTCCTCCATGGGATCTGTTGGTCCAAGGCCTGCAGTTTCCATTGATCAAAGGACACATTCCCTTTCCCCACCCACTACTACCTGTGCTTTAAAGACAAAACCTGCCTGAATGAAGCCTTTAAACAGCTGAGCCTTCAAAGACTGCAGTTTGGTTTGGAATGAAGAGGGGGGATGTCCTGGGAAAGGCAGTGCCTAACAAAGGGTGGGTTCCTGCTCCTGGCTGGATCCCAGGGCTGGCAGCTCTCACTGCTCATTCCCTGAGCTCCCAGGAATTCTTGGGGAGCAGCCCATCCATCTCCCAGCTCCTGCTGATTGCACCTTCCCACTGAGGGCTCAAAGTTTCCAGGAGAATGAATTAAATTTATTAAATCAATTCAATTAATTTAATTACTTTTTCTATTGAAGGCCACATATTCCTAATAAACAAAGAAGTAAGAGGCAGCATTTTGTTGAGTCAATATTTTCCTTTAACAGTTCAAAGCAAAGAAAAACCCTTCAGTTTTGATCAGTTGGTGAAATTGTGTGGTTTTAAAATTCTCTGTCACTGAGCAGAAAAACATAAAGAAAGCAACATGAATGCCTCCTGAGGAAAATAAATAAATTAATAAAGCTTCTGGTGGGCTTGAGTGTAGTCCTACAATTGCTGTCTGTCCCACAGATGTGGTTTTTTGGCTAGAACACCTAAATAGGTCAGACCAATTTAGGAAGATATTTGGATACCAATAACACAAACCAGCCCTCTTGAATCATCAGGAATTTATCTTCAGCACCTCCCAAAGGAGCACTGGGATAAACAATCTCCTTGGGATTGCTTAGAGAGCACCAAGAGGGTGAATTCCCTGCCTTTGGGGCTTTGTCCTGCCCAGCTGTCCCCATTTAGAGCCTCTCTTCTTTGTCCTTGCCAGGGAGGTGTGAGTTGAGTGGGATAACTGGAATTTCCTACTGCTGCTCCTGCTGCCAGAGTCAAAAGGAGCAGAGAAAAGGAAGAACTCAGAGCCTTGAGAGCTGTGCAACCTCTCAGCAGCAGAGTTCTGGGGCCTTGGCCAGAAAGAAATGAGCATTTTCTTGCTGGAGAAAATTCTTCAGGAACCAAATGCAGCCTCTGCCTGCCTCATTCTGTTATGCTCTTGTTTACTTAGAGGCAAAAGTTGCACCCTGAAATTATTTAGGACTCTGAGAATTAAGTATTGGCAGGCCTGACAAGAGAAGAGGATGAATTAAATAAGAAAAAAAAAAAAAACTGAAAAAAAAGAGGGTGAGAGGGTGGATTAGATTTTTCAAAGCCTGAATAAAAACACTTGGAAGACAATTTATGTGTCAGATTTCTAACATCAGCCCTCCAACAGACAAACATCATAAAAGCAAGAGCTTGAAGAAGTCAAAGATTTGCAACAGCTAACAGCCACACCACAAAAGCCCCAACTTCAGTGAGCTGTTTATACCCCCTTTAGATAAAGGGAAAAGAAGTAAATTGTTCTTATAGCCTCTAATATTTTCCTAGGATTTTTCTCATAGTCTCTAATATTTTCCTAGGATTTTCCAACATAAGCTGTATAGCCCCAAAGAGCACCTTGGGACAGGCCTTACCTCTTGGACAGGGGACAGAAGATTGCTCTCCTTGGTTCCAGCAGTTGGAGGGGCTGGAATGAGAAGATGGACAGTGGGATTCCTCACTCCTAGCAGGAAGCACTCTCTCTCCTTTGGGACAAGGAATCCCCCCAACCTCTGCTCCTCCTTTTATACACCCCAGCAGCTGCTTCCCCCTGAGTGCTTTCCCTCCTCCAACCATTTCCAGCTGCTCAGGGATGGAGGCCCTGGATTTGCTTTGTTAAAATATTACCTGTGAGCCCGTGGGTTGATTGGGGACATCTGCTCCAGGTCACCTCCAGCAGGACCAGTGGTGGCTCCTGGGGTGGGGAAATGAAATTGTTCAGATTGGGTGTTAGAAGGATGATTGAGAATGATGAATGAGCTGAAGTGGAGGTAATGAGGGTGGGTGTGAGGAGGGGCTGGGGTGGAAATCAAGTAAAATTAATAAAAACATGAGAATTACAGCCAGTGTGATGTGCATTTTTAATGGTACCTTGGCCTTGGTCCCCATTCCCAAATTTCAGGATCCCAAATGTCAGTGTAACTTTATTCCCTATATTTATATTATTTATATATTTATGGTCTCACCTCTTGATAATCTCGGAGGGTTTTTCCAATTTTAATGATTCTATAATTCTATAATATAAATATAAATTCCTGTGGAGTGTGAGCAACATCCTGGTTTTTCACATCAAAAAAAAAAAGAACTTCAGGAAAATATCAGTGACTGTTGGGTACCAACTTTAGCAGCTGAACCTTTGTGAGTGTGATGTGAATGTGACATTAAAATGCTCCCAACCCCTGCGTAGGGAAGTGTTTCATGAGTAACTGCTAATATTGCACAGCCACAGCTGTCAAGATGAAACAGGACAGAAATGGCAGGGAAATCGTGTTCTCATCTTTTAAGAGATTAAAAAACCCAGCCTGAGGAAAAGCAGATTAACCAGTGCAAAAAGCACTTGGCAGTGGCCACCCTGGTTCATTCTGAGATTTGCCTGAATGATTTCCAGACTCCTGTTTGGTGTGAGGGGGTTTCAACACATCCAGCAAATCCAAAGATGCATTTTCACTCCATGAACTTCAAAGGTGCAAATTTGAAAGGAGCCTGAATGTCATCACCCCGTTCTGATAAAGCAGGAGGAAAACACGTGTTTGTAAAGGTTTGGGATTGATCCTGGATAAACCAGGAGCAGAGGGGGGAACAGGAAAACACGTGTTTGTAAAGGTTTGGGATTGATCCTGGATAAACCAGGAGCAGAGGGGGGAACAGGAAAACACGTGTTTGTAAAGGTTTGGGATTGATCCTGGATAAACCAGGAGCAGAGGGGGGAACAGGGACAGAAAAGCAAATCCTGGTCCCATCCTGGTGATGCTGCTGTGACTCCTCCACGCTCTGAACTCCTCCACGAACCTGGAGTGTCACATTTAGGAAAAAGTTTTTTACAGCAAGGGTGAGAAAGTTCTGGAATGTTCTGCCTGGAGAGGTGGTGGAGTCCCCATCCCTGGGTGTGTTTAACAAAGCCTGGAGGTGGCACTGGGTGCCAGGGCTGAGTTGAGCTGTTGGGGCTGGGTTGGACTCGATGATGCTGAAGGTCTCTTCCAACCCAGTGATTCTGGGAATTCTGTGAATTCTGTCAACTCCCTACCTTGCAGCTCTCTGACCACTTTATAAATCTGATTTTCTGCAAATATCTGGGAGCCCGTTAGCTGCTGGCAGGACAGAGGTGGAATGCTAATGGCTGCTGGCTGCAAGTGCAGCAGATGAGAACTCCTTGGATCCAAGGCGAGGTGTCGGCTCTAATAAAGCAATGTCATGCCAGGCCTCCCCCGTCGCTGCCCTGTGCTGACATGAAAAATTATAATGGGGAAAAAGCAGAACTTTGCAGATATAAATAACTGGAGACTCTGGGAGAAAATTTCCAAGCGGGGCGGTGGAAAGTGTAAACATTTCTGAAGGAGCTGCAGGGAAGGAGATTATTGCCACCTATTGACAACAGCACTGAAATAATCCGGCCTGTTTGCTCCTGCTGAGGAGGAATTCCTCCCTGGGAGCTTTTAGCAGGCTGCTCCTGTTGGATTGGTGTGGCAGGGGATACAGGGATTGGGAATAGCAGAGGAGTTGATGGTTGGACCCCATCTGAGGGGAGTTTTTAAATAGTCCAAGCCTTCAGAGAGACACCTGACAAACCAGCGTGTGGTGCTGCTGGATCCAGAGGGATGGAGCAGGCACAGAGGAGGGGGAATGTGGTGAATCCATGGAGGGAAGGCTGTCATCTCACAGGAGCAGTGGTGTTGCTTCCATGGGGTTTGTCCCTCGAGCTCCTGGATGGATCCCACTGCAGCCCATGGCTGCTCGGGGTGTGCTCAGCTCAGACACTGCCTGGAATGGCCTTAAAACCTGGATTGGAGAATGAACACAATTGCAAATCAAATCAAAAGAAACCTGGATTGGAGAATGAACACAACTGCAAATCAAATCAAAAGCTAGAAGCATTCAGCCACACAAGGTCTAAAATCTGGGTAATCCTTCCCCAGGAATGCCAGTGCTGTCCTTCGGCTGATTTCAGCTGCTCAGAACAGTCTCTGTGTGATGATCTCCCTCCTTTCCTGTGTCCTTTTAGCATTTCACATCTGAAGCTGATGCCTCAGGATTTTACCTTTTCTGTTCCACCTGTCTGTGACCCTGCAGCTCTTCAGTGTGTGACTCTGAACTCCACAGCCAGGCTCAGCTGCTGCTGTCCCATTCTGGGCAGACACAACAATTCCTCTCCAGCCTGGCCATCAAGGACACCTCAGTGCCCCAGGGCCAGAGATGGGAACAAAAGTGAGCTGGGGCAGCAAACTGGGGCTCAGTGCCTTCACTGGCTGGAGCTGGGCTTGGAGGATGAACCCCCAAAGTGCAAATGGCCCCAAGGGATCAAAGTGTGACACCCGAGAGCCCTGGAGCATTTTGGGTGCAGCCCCTGGGGGGCTTGGGCTGCCCTGGGTGGACCTGAAGGGCTTCAACCCACAGAACTGCTTCTTATTCCCTCCCCTCTGCCTGCCCTCTGCTTTTAGGGAGCCCCAGAAAACAGGCATCAAAACCCTCTCCCCTTCTGCCTGTCAGGACTCAGTTTATTATTAGGTACCTCCAGTGTGATTCACTCCTGACAGCCCACTGATTTCTGATCTAATTTGGGTCAGACAGTGCAGTTGGAGACCAGCTCCCTGCCCCATCTCATCCAGTCCCCAAATTCATTTGCTATTCAGTGGAAATCCAAGCCCAGAAATTTTTATCTTTCACTTGTCGCTCAAGAATTCCCTCTCTGATCCATTTGCACTTTGTTGGACAGATTGGTGGAAACAAAAACTCCAAGAGGCTGGAACACTTTGCTGCCATACAGCAATATCTGCACAGCCTTTGCTGTGGCTATTTAAAAAATTATTATTTTACATATCATTTATTAATTTTATTATTATTTTAATATTTTATTATTATCATTATTATTTTGGCATCCTCTAGGAGTTCCATTTCTGGAACAGGTGAAAATGAATGTTGTTTGAATCATCTGTGCCGTGGGATGCATTTTGTTGAATGGAACCCTGACTAAATGCTAACTAGAATTTTAGAGTTGATCTGGGGTGTGATTAGAGAATCTTGGAATTGTTAAGTTGGAAAAAGACCTCCCAGATCATCATGTCCAACCTTTGACCAAATATGACCCTGCCCACTGAACCCCATCAGAAAGTGCCACATCCACTCCTTCCATGATTGCAGATATCTGATGAAAGGAGGTAAAAAAGGCTAAACACAGTAAAATCTAATTTTTTTACAGCTGGATATTTAGGAGAAGTAATTTTATACTAAGAACTCAAGGTTTGATTCTGAATCCACTCATTTCCCAGGTTGCTTTTTGCATCCCCAACTTTATGTGCTAAATGTGAAAGGAAGAGCTCTCCAAAGAAGGGATTTCCTTGAAGAGCAACGCAGATGGCAGCAACCAGAGCAAAAACAAAGCAGAACAAATCAAAGTCACACCCAACAAATCCCGAGCCCAAAGTCCTCAGGAAGGGGATCTGCACTTGTGTGCAATCCTCCAACTTCTTAATTGGCCTCCAAGATTTGCCTGAAAATTTCTGGTCAACAGAAAATCAAAGGGAAAGGAGAAATAATTGCAGCGCAGCCTAATTAATTGACTTTCCTGGTGGCTATAAAATGCTCCCAAAGTTTCCCAAGCAGGATTTCAGAGCTGCTAATAAGTGATGGCAGGTGCTGAAGGTGACATTGACAAGCGTTTGTCTGCAGCCAGCAAAAGAAATACGGCCACACACGCTGGCATTATTGGATATTAGAGGTTCTGCCTTCCAAATGTCATATTTTAAATGTCATTGGATTTGCAGAGAGGGGGAAAAAAATAAAATTTTAATGCTATTTTAGTCATGTACCTCTCATTGAGCCTTAAAATAATGTCAATTTTTACGAACACTTTTAATAGTATGCAAAAGTAATTATCTGCAGTCTCTGAGGTTCAGTATCCTTTAATAATGAACTGAGTCATTCCATATCCCAAATTTATTAATGGCTGTTTGCAGACTGGAGGGGAGCACAGGCATCAGAGCAATGCAGGAAGAGTCAAGCACCACAAAATTCTGTGAAAAGCAGCAGATTCAGGTTAATTGATCCACCTGTTATTAGTAGCATTTAGCAGTCCTGAAGGCAGATTTGACCAAAAGATCCATTCTGGTCCCCAACATCCACTCTGGGTCCAGTAACATTTAAGAGTGGGTTTGGTGGGGTTTAAGCAACCACATAACTCTGATTCCACAGCCAGCTTTAATTTCACTGTGTCAAAACCTGTTAGGTGAAGACATGAGGGATGCTTTGGTCTTCACTGCAAATATTTAAGATGCAAGATGAGCTGTGTTCATCTCTGCAGGTCGCCCAGAGGGTGGTGATTCCAAGTGGGCGATTCAAACCTTCCTGATCCCGCTCTCCAGGGGTCATGGCTGATCATTTCATGCCCCCAGCAATCTCAAACAACACCCAGACAATTATTTTCCACTCAACATCTAAAGAACAGCTATTGATTCTTGCAAAGCACAAGAAGTGAAATCGAATCTCGGGCTGGAAAGGCTGCAAAAATTAATACTCCGTCTTCAAAAGTGAGAGGGGTCTCGTCAGAATCCCCCCATCACACGTTTTGCTGTTCCTGTGAATTGTGATTCAGGCAAAAGATGATGATCTGAGGGTTTGAGCATCCTCTGAAACAGCAGCAGCAGCTCCAAGGCAACTTTTAGGAGGAGAAGGGGCAGTTTTGCCGAGTTCCTCATCCCCACCCTGTGCTCCAGGGCTCTCCTTGGATCACCCCTGTCACCCACATGTTCCATGAAAAATCCTTTCCTTAGGATTGTTCCTCCTGAGTTGCTGAGAGGCCTCAGGAACAAACTGTGACCAAAGATTCTCTGCTGCTGTGGGATGCAGCAGGTGGGGCTGGGATTGGTCTCTGTGGTTGTTTCTCATTCATGGCCAATCCCAGCCCAGCTGTCCAGACTGTCTGGGTCACAGACAAACCTTTGTCATTCATTCCTTTGCTATTCTCAGCTAAACCTTCTGATGGAATCCTTCCTTCTGTTCTTTTAGTAAAGTTTTAATATATTATCTATCATAAAATGATAACTCAGCCTTCTGAACATGGAGTCAACTTTCTCCTCTCTTCCCTCTCCCTGGGACCCTTGTGGACAATACCACACACCCCTGTCTGAGCCCCACCTCCAATCATGGCTTGGTGTCCTGCCTTTCATCATTTGCTGCTGGTTCCCTCGTTAGCAAAGCCCTGCTAACGAAACCATCCCCCTGCTGCTGTGCTTTTCCAGGGCTGCTCTGACCCCCAGGTGCTCCAGGCTGAGATTCCAGGCAGGAGCAGCACAGAATTCAGCTGTGCAGCCCAAACACAGCAGTGGGAGCTGGCTGGGAGAACAATTAGGGAACAGAATGAATGGAGATGGCTTTTGAGAAAAGACAATGAGCCAATTGGTGTTATTATCCTGCTCTGGCAGCATTCAGGTTGTTTGGCAGCGAGCCAGAGGGATGGGTTTGGTTCCTTTCTCTCTCTGATTGCCTTCAGGCCCAATAAAACAATTTAACTTATTCCACCATCATTGCCAAACCAACGGGTTCCAGCCCCTCTGGATTTCCTTAACCCCTTTGGAAGGGGTGAGCCCACAGCATCATCTCATGTCTGACCACGCTCATGATGAAAAAAATAATTCCTAGAATGATTCCAATTTAAATTCCTGTGTTCTACCTCTGGCTGTCACCTCTTGTCATAGTGAGTCACAATTCTGGTGCTTTACCTCTGGCTGTCACCTCTTGTCACAGCACTGGCTCCATCCTTTCTCCACCCTCACCACAGTTCCAAGAGGTTCTGCAACTTCCCTGCAGAACTTTGGGAATCCCCCTTTCCCTGAACCATGAGAAGAGTGAAACTCTTACATTCTGGTAAATCTCATTTTACCCTTTTAATTACTAGTACATTGCTACCATAATTTACTCTAGTAATCACTGATTACTCAATGCAGTGTTTAGTTTCCCAAACCAGATCTCACTTCCTTTCCAGAGCCATCCCACTGCCCAATCAATTTCTGTCAAGGTGGAATTTTTTCCTCCTGCTATAAAGCTAAATTTTAATGTTTCAATTGTGGGGTTTGTTTGGGATTTTTTCTTTGTGGAAATGAAAACACCACAATTGAAACAATATTTTTTTGTGGAATATCTCAGCTGTGAAAATCATTCTGAATCTTTAGACTTCATGATTACACAGAAATTTTGGGTGTTGTTCTGTTAAATCTCTTCCACAAGTAAATGCAGGAAAAGCATCCCAGCCTGTCCAAGCTCAGTCTTGACCTCAAGGAAAACTCCTGGAAGAAATTGAGGAAGTACTGCTTGAGACAGACAGGGAATATCCAGATGTTATAAACTCCCTGTCCCCAGGAATAAAAATCAATCCAAAAATGTTAACAGTACTCTCAGTGTTACATCCTGTTGCACAATTCAGGTCACAGAACATTTCTAAAATGCAAAGGAGATTTGCAAATGTAAAAGCCTTTCATTCCCTCCTCTCCAAAACCTGTAGCTGAAACAACTTCTTACTTAATTCCCTTCTTCCACCATGTTCTGTTCTGTTCTATTCTATTCTATTCTATTCTATTCTATTCTATTCTATTCTATTCTATTCTATTCTATTCTATTCTATTCTATTCTATTCTATTCTATTCTATTCTATTCTATTCCATCCCATCCCATCCCATCCCATCCCCTTTCCAGCCTCCACTGCTGATGTGCATTTCTCAAGGAATGGCTGGATTTGCTGATCTTGTTCTTTTCCACCCTTAAGGACTCTCTCATTCCATGAAGTTCTCCGTGTAGCTCTGGGGTGAGATGGGACCACCATGGACCTCTTGACCCTCTGAGACCTTCCTGGCCACCTTTGTGTGGCTCTGGACTCTCCACCCTGAGCTGAAAAAAGCCTCATTGCCCCTCTCTCAAAGCTGTGCCATGCAGGACAGGTTTTCTGGGAAGAGCTGCCCCTCCCTTCTCCTGCTGTACCCTGGAGATCCTGTCGGTCTTTTCTCCATCACCTGCACTTCAGCTCTGTACAGCAACGCTGCCTGGCAGTGCAGAGAGCAGCTTCTCCCCCTCCCTGTTCCTCTGGAGCATGCACAAAACAGCTGTCTTTAAAATTCCTTGAAGGATTGTGTAATCTCAGCAAGAGCAGGGAGCACTTTGGAGCTGAGTGCATTACAAAGTCTAATAACAGCAGCAATAATAACAGGGAGGCACTGAGAGCTCAAGGATGCTGTGACTTTGAGCAGGCTCTGCTGCAGCTCTGGCACCAGCCAGGTTCCACGGGGGGCAGGGAACACAAATTAGGGGTTTTGTTCCCAGAGGGTGGGCCTGGGCAAGGCCTGTGTGGAGTGCAATAAAGCTGTTTGCAAACTGAAGACTCTTCAATCAACTCAGGGAGCTCCTGCACCTTTTCCCAGATCCAGGTGTTGCTTTCAGTGGGCTTTACTGCTTTGGGTGTGATCTCACCTTGGGAGGAAGAATCAGGTCAGCTGGAAGGAAGCCAGAGGGTCTCCCCTTCAGGCCAGGTGGAGTTGTTGACACCTGTAGTGCAGCAGGACCCAGGGATTTGGTGTTTGATAGCTGTCTGATAAGGCAGTTCTGATCTGTGCACAGAAAATGAGAGCACAGCCAGGCTGATTCAGGGCAAAGTGGGCTGGGAGAATCAGAGGAAAAACAGAATCACAGAATGAATCACAGATTGAACCTGGCTGGGAAAGATCTTTGGGATCATCAGGTCCAACCTATGACCTCACACCTCCGAGAGTGACTCCAGGTCGGCCTGGAGGAGGAGGAAAGGCTCCAGTGACAACCAAAACTTCTTCCATTCAGGGTCCTGGGTCAGCCTGAAGGGAAGCCAAAGTCACCTGGAAGTTGAGAGATGCATTTTACATTCACTGATGGAATGTGAAGCCAAAGGATTGATCTCGAAGCCTTGGCCAAAAAAAATCCTGTGTGGTGAATGACAAATCTGAGATCAGATGTGCTGCCTTTCATCCCCGTCTTTAAGGCCCTGAAATTAGTACAGTTTCAAGAAGCTGAGTCTGAAATATCAAACCCAGCTCCAGAAATCTCCCTCTGTAGGGAAGATTCACTACAGGGAGATCCCATGGGACAGATAGGAGCTGACAATTGAATAAATGAAGATGGAAGCAGAACAAGCTGACATCTTAATCAGCTCCTCTTCTGGAAACAAAGGCATTGCACAATTTCCTTCCTTATCCACCTCTTTCTCAACACCAGTTGATCATATCTGGCCACAGAAATTACTCCTTGACCTCTCTGGCAGCTGCTTCTGTTTGCAGCAATTTGTTCAATTTGTTTTTGCTCCAGCCCATGTTACCAGGAAGGCAAAAAAAAAAAAAAAAACCAGCAGCACTTCACAGCTCTACATAAAATTGTCACTGACCCAAATGTATGAATATCACTCCCTTTAGTAAGTCTCTGCTCAAATAAACAGCTCTCAGCATGTTTGCAACCTGTGACAACCAGGAGCAGGAGCTCTGAGCAGCAGCCTCTCCTCTAATTGCTTTCCCCTCCACCAGCAAGCAGCAGCTCTGCTCCCACTGGTGGGCCAGAACATTTCCAGGCAGGAATTTTTAATGCTCCCATCCAAATCGTGCTCTGTGGTGAGCTGGTCCTTGAATTCCTGACACTCTGTAATTGGGAATTCATAAAGCTCCCAGAATTCAGAGGAGTGGGGGGACTCAGCACAAAGCCTGGCTGGGAGGGGGGATGATTCACTTTGGAGAGGCTCCTGAAGCTCACATCAAACTTTAATAAGTCTTTGACTCTCTTTTGGAAATGTCATCTCCTAACGGCACCATGCAAAGATGCTGCTTCTCCTGTTAAAATGCTGCCTTTAAAACACTCAGATGCTCAGCTCGTGGTGCCTGATGAGCTGTCAGAGAGCAGCTGAGAGCACCAGGAGGGGCTCTCTGCTGCTGGGATGGTGCAGGCTCTGCAGCACCTGCTCCTGATTTCTGCTCCCACAGAAAGGATTTTCCCTGACTTCGGGGTCAGGTGGAAAACCCAAACATTGGTGGAGCTGAATTATTCTTAGAGCTGGAGAAGAGACTCTTCAGTTCATCCAAAAAATGGCTGTGAGCTCAGCAAAGTCCTGCTGCACCTTCCAAGCCCCAAAATCCCACCTGAAAATCCAGTTTTGCACCTACCAGGTGTTCAAGGGCAGGGCAGAAGGGTGGAGCTGGCAGGTGAGGCAATGACAGAATCATGAAGGCTGGACAAGACCTCCAAGGTCATCAAGCACACAGCCCAGCCCCCTGGTTTGGGATCTAACACACATTCAGTGTCCTGGCCACCCCTCCAGGATTGCTTTTGCACAAATGCAGCCACTCCAAACCAAACCAACATTTCCAAAAGACAGTCAAAGACTTATTAAAAGTACAAACTCACAACACTTTAAAGTTGGAAATGTAAAAGTCTTTCATTCCCTCCTCTCCAAAACCTGTAGTTAAAACTCCTTCTTATTTAACTCCTTTCCTCCACCACCTTCTCTTCTCTTCTCTTCTCTTCTCTTCTCTTCTCGTCTCTTCTCTCGTCTCTTCTCTTCTCTTCCTCTTCTCTTCTCTTCTCTCTCTTCTCTTCTCTTCTCTCTCTTCTCTTCTCTTGCTTCTCTTCTCTTCTCTTCCTTCTCCTTCTCTTCTCTTCTCTCTCTCTCTCCTCTTCTCTCTCTTCTCTCTCTCCTCTTCTCTCTCTCCTCCTCTCTCTTCTCTCTCATTCCTTCTCTCTCTCCTCTCTCTTCTCTCCTCTCTCTTCCTCTCCTCTCCTCTCCTCTCCGTCTCCTCTCCTCTCCTCTCCTCTCCTCTCCTCTCCTCCCCTCTCCTCTCCTCTCCTCTCCTCCTCTCTCTCCTCTCCCCTTTCCAACCTCCATTAATTCATAATCCATTATTGTGTATTTATCAAGGATAAATACACATTAATGGATATATAAATGATAAATAAATGATCATTTAATGGATATATAAAGGATAAATAAATGATCATTCCTTGATCATTATCAAGGAATGATCCCCCACCACTTTTTGCAGTGGAAGAACCCGACCAGCAGAGTAGGGGAGGTGACTTTGGGGCACAGCTGAATTAATACAGGAATGTCTGCAGGAAGATGGGATTCTTTGCAGAGGAAAACAGCAACAAAAATTCTTCCTATGCCAATCTAAACCAGGTCTCAACCTGGAGCAGCTCCAAGCTGCAGGGATTTCCATGCTCCTGGAAGGATAAATAATGCAGGGAGTGTGTGCACACCTGGCTGGGAATCACAGCACTCCTGTGACAGGAAAACAAAGCTGTTGTGGCCCAGGGGTGGCCCAGAGTGTGATACAGCAGGAAAACCTAAATTAGGAACAGGGGACTGAAACAAACTCAGTCTGTAGGTGCAGAGGGCCAAATGGAATCTTATTTTTCACCCCTTGCCATGGGCAGGGACATCTCCCACTAGAGCAGGCTGCTCCAAGCCTTGTCCAACCTGGCCTTGGACATTATCCCAAAAAAAACTGGAGTTTTTTTCCATGGAAAGGACACTGTGCTAGAGGTACGAAATTAAAAATACACCAAACAATTATTTTTGCTGTCCCCCAAATCAGATACAAATTCATTTTCATCCTGTCACCTGTTGGTAGAAGAGACCAACCTTAGCTTTCATCCCCTCCCCTCGTTAAATCTCACTAATTGCACAGGAATTATGTTTAAATTGATGCAAAACACAGATGAACTTCTAATATTTCACCCCATGGGCCCAATTCACCCCAAATTTGCTTTCTGCAGGACTTTGAGTGGCTGCAGGGAGCACAGCAATGGCAGCAGGAATCTCTGGACACACAATTTCTTTCTGAGACCCTTTCATCTGCAGTTTCACATCTATTCCATTTCCAGCCTCCCTTTGTAAGGGAAATCATTTCCTGTTCTCCAGTTTTCCAGGGACTGTGAGAGGCAAACGAGGAGCATTTCCAGAAGAAGGAAATGTTGACATGTAAAATTAGCATTCAGGAGCAAGAAGAGCTGCACAATCTGCTCTGCAAGCTTCAAGCCAAGAAATTTCATGTGAACATTGAATTTTTTATTTTTAGTTGTAGCATTGTGCTTGAAGAATTGACAGCTGAGCTCCCTTTTGGGGATTCAGCTTTGTATACCAATTTAGTAATAAAATTAACTTTCACAGCACATTTCATGTGCCAACACTTCTAACAAAGTATCAGTCTGGTTTGGCTGCTGTATCATGAAATTCTATCTTCTTGTGCCACATCAGTCCCCCCTTTTAGGTCAGAGGTCAAATATTGTGTCTGGAATGTCAATCCAGTAAAATGTCAATAATTAGAGAGGCACCATTTATAAAGCTCCGGGTGGAACGTTTTCCTCACAGTGTGTTGGTAAGAATTAATTCAGTTCAATTAACATCCCAAACTGAAAAAGCTGATAAAACACTGATAGGGAAATATGAAAAATGATCCCCAGCTGCACTTGGTTGTACAGAAAAATCTGAATGAGGAACTGAGCTGCTAAAAATAGGTTTAATTTTTTTTTTTTTTTTTTTTTGGTGTAGTATTGAATTATTGAATTGGATTCCACGAGTGCAGCCTGGATAATGGATTCAGGAGATTCAGCCCTGAAGGATTTACCAGAGGATCAGATAAATATAGGCAGAGACACGAGGAGAAATATTCAGATATCACCAAGAGCTTCCAAGCAAAACCTTGGCTTTAGAACCAGCTGAACAGGGGACAAACCGAATGTTTGGCTTAATTAGACAAAGCCTTCATTTTAATGAACTTTCCAGAATTACAATACTAAAGAACACAGTGATTTCCACCAGCCAGGACCTGGTGGGTTGAGGAGAATTTTGCCTACAGCTCCAAAGCCTCTGAGCACTCCCACCATGCCTGAACCCACTGCAAACCTTCCCAGAGAGCTGATTTTAAACCCTCGGGCTTTTTCCCCTTCTCTGTAACAATCCCTGCCCTCAGTGATTATTTCTCCCATTCCCTCATGCTCCAAACATTGCCTGGCAGGGTCAGAAATGTAGAGGCAATGGAAGGTTTATTTTCCAGGTAACACAGCCCTTTTAACTGCACATTCACCTGGATTTAGATGGAGATGGAATGAAGGAATGTCACCCATTTCAAATGCAGTGAGAGTAATTTATTCCACCAAGGAGTGAACTCAGCCTCCACAGCCCAGCCAGGGAGATGGAACAGGGAGAGCAGCACCCTGGAGAGCTCCAGGGAGGGCAGCACCCTGGAGAGCTCCAGGGAGAGGCAGCACCCTGGAGAGCTCCAGGGAGAGCAGCACCCTGGAGAGCTCCAGGAGAGCAGCACCCTGGAGAGCTCCAGGGAGAGCAGCACCCTGGAGAGCTCCAGGGAGAGCAGCACCCTGGAGAGCTCCTGGGAGAGCAGCACCCTGGAGAGCTCCAGGGAGAGCAGCACCCTGGAGAGCTCCAGGTCATGGATTGGCCATCAGAAATGCAGCTCTGGGTCTGACAGGACCACTGCACCCTGATTTTTATGAACTGTGGTAATCTGGGTTAATCAGTGCCTGAGCAGCTCCCATAAATGGAATTTGGGCTATTTCTGGGCAGGTAGAAACTGCCAAGGGGACATGGATAAAGGAGGAGCTGCCCTCACTGTTAAAATGTGCTTTTGTCCAGAATTTGTTGAATTTTGCAGATTTAAACCCAATCCTCAATGTTTCCTCACACCATTAAATGTTATTTTTAGAACACCTTTGTGTTCTACTCAGTGATGCTTCCTCCTTCCACACAGCACCAGGGATAGAGGGATTGCAGTGAAAACCAGCTGAATTACTGAGAAAGAGAGGGTTTAGATTAATAGAGAAATAGATTTTTATCCCTCTGATAATGATTTTTCCAATTAATTTTTCCATCACAGTTATTCCTTTTGATCAATTAGATCCAGACACCCAGGGCCATGTCATCACATTATTCATAAGGCTGCATTTCAGTGAAATTGCAGTTTTTCCACCAAAAAAAAAGGGGCTTCTCCAGTTGCTGGTCCGGGAAATTGAGGCAGAGAGGGGCAAAAATTCTCCTGGGAGATGCCAGCTCCTCCCCCTCCACGGTCAGGAGGGAGCTCAGGTGGCAATTCCCACTCTGGCTGTGCAAAACAAGGATTTATTCCTTACCACAGCCAGCCCAGCCTTGCTGGTTTTGCTTCTTCCCCCTCTATTTCCTCCTTCTTTAAAGGCTGTTTTACAGAGGTTTGAACATCATCAAGAAGAAAGTTTACATTTCAACACTCCTAAACACTTGACAAATCGCCAAAGCCAAGGAAATTCAGCTTTAGGGCTGGCAATCCAGACTGACACTCCAACCTCGCTGCCACAGCCCCAAACTCCTTCCTTTTGTGCATTAAAGCCAGACCTCTCCCTCCTCTAAATACTGATTTTTTTTTTTGTGGCAAAATTAGAGTAACGAGTGCTGCAGTTTCACTAAACCCCAGCACCTACAAGATTTGGATTACTCAAATGTAACCCAAATCCTTTCTGCTGCTGGTGTGTGCATTTGAAGATAAGTAGCAGGGTGAGCAGGCTAATAATGGCCTGGAATCTCCTATGGATAGTTCAGCACATCTCTCATTTCATTGCAACTCTTTTTCTCATTAAATTTAGATGAAAGACCAAGACATCTATTTCTTGCTTGCTCTTTCTTTTTTTTTTTTTTTTTTTAATATTTTTTTAAATTTCCTTGAAGGTATTATGAGAGTTGTGTTATAGAAACTTTGAAATACAAGGTGAAAAGCCACTGTAGCAGAATAATTTGTGTCATATTTCCAATTTTGATTGATTATTGAAGGAAAGATGCTGGGCCATGATAATTGAAGGCCCAGTAATGCAGGAATTAACATTAAACTGGGCTTCTAACTCACCCTGCTCGAGATGTGGGATTAAAACAGGTCCTTATTATTTGTTTAGGATAATTTTAAAGGCATTTCTGCCACTCAACTCCTAATTAAAACAGTCTTTAAGTGGAAAAAACTCAACCCCAGCCTTTTGTGGCAGGGAAAAATCCCAATTTTCTCTTTCTCACACAGCCAGCCAATCCTACCAGAAAGCAAAGAGCAGAGTGAGCATAGGAGGTGATGTTTGACCCCTTCCCTTTTGGATTCATCCAGCAAAATGGACGGGACCTGGAAAAGAAAAAGAAAAAGGGAATTAAACAGAAGGGTTTGAGTAGGGCTGAGACTGGGGAGAGGAATTTCAGTGGTGAACAAACATTTCCAACCCTCTGTAACTTTCTGGCTCCACCTTCATTGTCTCAACCATGTCTTGGCTCAGCTCTCACCAGGGTTTGGGAACATTCCTGACATGAATTGTCCAGGAAAAAAAACCCACATTTTTTGGGAGAAAAGATGGATGATGAAGATGAAACTACAGAAATGCATTTTGAAAGAGTAAGAAAAGCTTTCCAATGAGCAGCTGAAATAGGGGAAATGCTTTTTGTGGGTCCTAGTTTGCCTTAACCAGACAGGAATCCAAAAGGGTTCCTGGTGAGGATCTGTCTGTGCCAACAGAGAAGTTAAATTAAATCTTGCCCAAATTGAAAATCGGGCAAAATTCAACTGAAATTGCCCAACTGAACATGAAATCTTGCCCCAGATGGCAGGGATTCAACCCAGGGGTGGAACCTCAGCAGGGAGAGCTCCAGGGCTGGCTTTGCCTCTCCTCAGCTGTTGCTCATGAATGCTTGACTCAGTCTCCAAGTCTGGCACCTTCCTCCCTCTCTTGGAGGCATTTCCCTTCAAAGGAATTTCAATATTCAACTTCCAGAGGTGTTTGCTGCCTCTGGCTCCGCTGACATTTACTTGTGAGAGCCTCAGCTGAAGCCCCTGGTAATTTCTGTGAGGTGTTGGCATTAATCTTCTCACTCTCCTGCCTCCTTGCTCCAGTTTGTAGATCCCAGCATTGCCTAATTTCCCCCCCTTTTACTTACATTTGACAGGTTACTTATGGTTTATTGACTGTGGGAAGTTTACCCTGTGATATTTGCTTCCTTGGCTCTGGTATCCAGCAAAAAGACTTAATTTAGCTCAAAAAGACTAAATTTAGCTCAGAAAGACTTCATTTAGCTCGTGCTGAGTGTTTATCTGAGCCTAAATCCTTTCATTCCAAGTCAAACTTCCAAAGAAATTATTGTAACCTTCAGTGCTTGGGTGTTAACAACCTCTGTCCACTTCCATTTCTGATTAGAAGGGATGAAGGAAATGTATTAATATAATAATTACTGAGAACTGTCTAAAAAAATGTTCAGTCCTCTTTCATTCCTGTGCAAGCAGATGAGGCAAATTCTATTTCCTGGAAAAATCAATGCTGATGAATGCTAGCCTTAATAATTTATGTTTTAAATATGTATTCCACATTAAAAAAATAAAAAACCAGCCAAAGTTTATTATTACAAGGAGATGAACTGTGGTGGATCTGAGGGGGTATGAGAAAGTCAGGAAAGGCCTGAGCTCTGCCCCACATCTCTTTTATTGGATGGTGGAATCGGAATGGTTTGGGTTGGAAAGAACAGCAGGGATCATTCAGTCCCATTCCTGCTGGAGCAGGGTGGGGGATGGTTTCAAACTGCCAGAGGGGAGGGGGAGATGGGATTTTGGGAAGGAATTCTTGGCTGTGAGGAACAGGGATAAATGGGATTTTGGGAAGAAGGATAAATGGGATTTTGGGAAGGAATTCTTGGCTATGAAGAACAGGGATAAATAGGATATTGGGAAGAAGGATAAATGGGATATTGGGAAGGAATTCTTGGCTGTGAAGAGCACAAATAAATGGATATTGGGAAGGAGGATAAATGGGATATTGGGGAAGGAATCCCTGGCTGTGAAGAACAGGGATAAATGGGATTTTGGGAAGGAATTCTTGGTATGAAGAGCACAATAAATGGGATTTTGGGAAGGAATTCTTGGCTGTGAGGAACAGGGATAAACTGGATATTGGGAAGGAGGATAAATGGGATTTTGGGAAGGAATTCTTGGCTATGAAGAGCACATATAAATGGGATTTTGGGAAGGAATTCTTGGCTATGAAGAGCACATATAAATGGGATTTTAGGAAGGAATTCTTGGCTATGAGGAGCAGGGATAAACGGGATATTGGGAAGGAGGATAAATGGGATATTGGGAAGGAATTCTTGGCTGTGAGGAACAAGGATAAATAGGATTTTGGGAAGGAATTCTTGGTTGTGAGGAACAGGGATAAATGGGATATTGGGAGGGAATTCTTGGCTCTGAGGATGGGAAGGCCCTGACACATCCCCCCTGTCCTTTATCTCTTTCAGAACCCAAAGTTTTGCTTCCCTGAGTGCTGTTAAGCACGGAGACCTTCTGTGGCTCTCAGAGAATTTCCCCAGTTCCTTTTAATCTCCACCAAGCTGAAGTTCCGTGGCACCAGTTTCAAATGTGTCACCAGAGAGTTCATCTGGCTACAGGCAGCGTTTTTGTGACGGGGTTTGGTTTTCCTCCCGAGCTGATAAAAACAGAATTAGCAGGTATTAGCAACTAAATTAGTCAGGAGCCATTCCTACCAAAGGAACCTGCTCAGGATCACTGGAGCAGATATAATTCTCATCACAGGTAAAGTATTTTTTTCCTCAATAAGTTGTTTGTTTGCATTGCTTTTCAGGTATTGTCTCTTAAGAAATGAATTCTTCTTAAGCACAGCTCAATGAACTCAAGGACTTGCCTCAGAGTTTTGTTCCTCCCCATCCTCTCTGACTCCCAGGTAAAGTGTCTGCATTCCCTGGGGAGTTTTTAGTTCAGCCTCCAGAACAGCATCATTTCCAAAGCCTCCAGAGAAAAAGGAGTTATGGAGCAGCAGCTGTGGGAAAAAGCAGGTTCAGGCTGGTGGAATTGGTGCCCTGCTGATTTCCTTACAAATTCTGGGAAAACAACAACTCTGAACATCACAACACTGCAAAAAAACTGGTGCTGGGCTGGGGTACAAAGTGATTTTCCCAAAAGCTGTGTTGGGTCCCAGATTTGCTGGTTCAACTATGGCCAGATGGAGCAGAATTGAAATAATCCCCAGTCAGGATGTAAAGCTGCATGGAGTTCCACCCAAATTTAAGGACAGAGATCATGAATTCCTTTGGTTGTGACATTTCTACCTCCAGATCTTCTGTACAATGCCGTGAAAGTGAGACCATCCTAACACTAAATGAGCTGGAGGGCAGCTCTAAACTGGGAATGACACATTCACATTTTTTCCTTCAAGCTTTTAAGCATCTCCACTAATAACCAAAATATTTCTGAAATGGGCTGACCTTTAGATTCTGTTGGGGGGGGAAAAAAAGCTTCTTTTCTTTTGGGAAATGCCTCCCTCCACTGAATCACTACCAAGCCTCCAGGCAAGTCTCAGTACCAAATATTCTGTTGTTACAACTATTTCTAACATCATTTTAAAAGTGGACTCTGAGAGAAATGAGCCTTAATGTCTAAAATTAAAATATTCCGAGAAACTCTTGCAATTTATGCAATAAAACACAAGTAAGAATTTGGGAATTATTTGGTCCAGACCTTCAGCTTTGAGTGATTTCTGTCATGGGACAGAAAAAAGCTCAACGGGAAGGTCCCAAGCCCTGAGTGACTGGGTTATGAACACCCTCAGAGAAATTATTTGGGGTTTTTTATCTGCATTTCAGCCACAGCAGGGATTGAAATATTTGTCCAAGATAGCTGAGAATGATGATTAAAATAGACAGAACGTTCATCAGTGTTTACCAGATAAATATTTCTCAGAAGATCAACAAAACTGAAATGTCAAATTCTGACAGATCTGTTCTTTTCAGTGCAGTATCTTTGATTTGACCTAATGAAAGGATGTGACAATTCAGTGAATGAGGATGGTAACAAATTAATGCATTTATTGGCATTATTAGTGAAAAACGTGGGAATGAAAACAAGAACTTCCTTTGATTTGATTACATTTCACTGCATGAGCTGTGAAATCATCGGCCCATTGGTTCTCTGGGTGAAATATTTGAGTTCATTTGACTGTGGGGAAGTGTTGGAGATAAAATATTCTATTTTATAGAGGGCTGATTAGTAGAAATCAATAACCTCAGTCACCTGGTTATGGTCTGAATGCTCAGGGTGATCCCTGGAAGACAAATGAAATAATCCCATGAATTAGAGAAAGCTGTGAAAAGTTTGTCTTTACAAAAGAAAAGAGGGCAGAAATAGAATACTGAAATTTGGGACAAACAGGAGCAAAGCAGCAGAAAATTTGTTTTAAAAAATAATAATCACCAGGAGATTTGGAGTGAGATCTGCAGCCACTCTGAGGAGCACCAGAGGCTGGACCAAGCCCAGTTCATCCAGCAAGGCTGCTGCAGTCTGAGCACTGCAGATTGGGCTCCAGGATTTGTTAATTCTCCCCACGAACAGGGATTCCTGAGCCAGCCTGAGCACACGAGTGCAGCATCCCCTGCCTGCTCTGCCTCTGCCCTGGCAGCTGAGACTTGCCCGTGGTTTTCTGCCCCAGAGCTCCTTCCCTGCCTTTCACACCGGGGTTTACCCATATTTATCCACTTTTATCTCTCCACTTGGCTTCTCCCCTTGCTTCCCCAGATTAAATTCTGACTGAACTCTTAACTCATGGGCAGGACCTGCCTGTGGCACACACATCCCCATGCAGGTTTCTCTGTGACCGTCCCCAGTCTCTGCACAATCTGCAAGGGAGAGGTTTCATTCCAGGTGTTTAACCCCTGGTTTTTAACAACCACAGTGCCTGCTTAACAGAGCAGAACCAGAACCAGGCAGGGACAATCTGGCTCTGCCAGCCAGGCCTCTTTAAAGCTCCTTAGCTGCTCTCCCAGGGAATCTGGGAGCTGGCACCTGCTGCAGGAGCAGCTGCTGCCCCTGTCCTGCAGATGGCTGTGGAGAAGGAGAGCAAATCCCCACTGCCCTCAGAACTTCCATGACAACTCTGCAATTCCTGAGCGGCCTGGGAGCCTCTCCAGGACCAGGCTGGGCTTTTGGGGGGACTCCACATTTCAAGGAGGGGACGGATCTTGGCTGTGGGTCACAGGTGGCATCCACAGCTCCTGCCCTGGAGCCAAACCCAACCTTCCTGAGAGCCAGAAATTCCCAAAAATAAAAATAATGTTAAAAAAAAAAAATTTAAAATCAAAATATTTTTAAAAAGCAAAAATAAAAATAATTTTTAAAATAAAAATAATTAAAAATAAAAAATAAAAAGTAAAAATTAAAATAATTTTAAAATAAAAATAATTTAAAAATAAAAAAATTAAAATATTTTTAAATAAATATAAAAATAAAAATAATTTAAAAATAAAAATAATTTAAAAATAAAAAAATTAAAATAAAAATAATTTTTTAAATAAAAATAGAAATAATTTTAAAATAGAAATAATTTAAAAATAAAAATAATTTAAAATAAAAATAATTTAAAAATAAAAATAATTTAAAAATAAAAATAATTTTAAAAACCCCAAAAATAAAAATAAAAACAAATTTAAAAAAAGATAAGAAAAAAAATTAAAAGTGTCACCTGTATGCTATCACCTACTTCTACACATGGCACAGAACTCTGTAAATAGAGTTGATATTCTCTGTATGAAATAATTTATATAAACAGAGAATATCTATGTAAACTATATATAAAAATAGTTTCCATCAAGACAGAGTTTCTATGTAAACTTAAAAATAGTTTCTAAAAAGAGAGAACAACTATCTAAACTATTTAGGGAATAAAAGGAGATATATATTATATATATATATATATAAATAGAATAAATGATATATAGATTGTGTAGAGAGAAGTTTCTAAATATACACTGAATTTAAATATCTGAAAATAGAAGACGTAACCAGGAAAGTTTATGGAAAGAATTCCACAGTAAAGCCCTTCAGGGACACAGCAGCAGCTCAGGGGGGTACCTGGGAGTCTGAGGCTGCTGGAAGTTAAATGTTGGTAAAAGCAGTGAGGGCAGGTTGGAATTTGGGGATCCACTGGAGCAGCACGGTGCAGGTTGGTTTAATCCCATCTGCAAGGTGTGAGTGCTCTGCACGCACTGTTCCTCCAAAAAAAACAAATTTATCAGATTCCTGTGATGAATCTAAGTGTCAAAAATCCATCATTGATGAATTCATCTGTTCAGAGCCCCCTTCCTCCCCAGATTACGGCTCTGAAGGGACCACAGCAGGTAATTCTGCCCAGGCTCTGGCAGGTTCCTCTTTGGAAGAGCTGGGGACACAAGTGGTGGCTGCTGCTGTGCTGGGGGAACAGATGTCTGCCATGCACCCCTGCACATCCTAACAGGAAAGCCTGGCTCTGTCAGCAGTGATGGATCATCCCCAAATGTGCCTCTCTCACAGCTCTGGAAGAGCAGCCCTGAAACTCTGAACCCTTCAGCAGCTGAGGCCATTCCCTGCATGCTGGAGTGGCTTTTTCCCAGGATGGTCTTCTCCCAGGTGAGGGAGGAGGAGCTGCCTGTCCCTGCTCCTCCCAGCTCCCCCACCCTGCACCAGGCACTGGTACCACCCTCTAAAGACAATTTCCCCTTGCCCAAGTTCAGACACTGCAGGACACACTCAGTCTGTCATTCCCCTTGTCCATCTCCTTGTCACTCCTGCTTTTAAATCCTAGAGAACAATCCCTGCTCCTCCCAACTCCCCCACCCTGCACCAGGAACTGCCACCAGCCCACCAAGAGAATTTCCCCTTGCCCAAGTTCAGACACTGCAGGACACACTCAGTCTGTCATTCCCCTTGTCCATCTCCTTGTCATTTCTTCTTTTCAATCCTGGAAAACAATCCCTGCTCCTCCCAACTCCCTCACCCTTCACCAGGCACTGCCACCAGCCCACCAAGAGAATTTCCCATTGCCAAAGTTCAGACACTGCAGGACACACTCAGTCTGTCATTCCCCTTCTCCATCTCCTTGTCACTCCTGCTTTTAAATCCTAGGAAAATTTTACACTGGGACAAAGGGTGGATAAGAAGGTGTGAAACCAATAAAATAAGCGTGAAAAATAGAAGTTATTGTGTCAAAATAAAAACCACAGAACCACGGGCTGGTTTGGGTTGGGAGGGACCTTAAAGCTCATCAGTTCCACCCTAGGGACACCTCCCACTGTCCCAGGTGCTCCAAACCCTGTCCAACCTGGCCTGGGACCCTTCCAGGGATGGGACAGCCACAGTTCCTCTGGGAATTCCATTCCAGGGCCTCCCCACCCTCCCAGGGAACAACCTCCTCCAAATATCCCATCTAATAAATTCCAAAATTAACACCCAGGACTTGAGATTTCCTCCCTGATGACGTGCCCAAAGGCAGGATCTCACTGACCAGAGCAGTATTTATCCATGCTCAGCTCTGTTAAAGCCTCAGCAATAACTCTGTCCTTGCCTGGGCAGCTCAGCCCTCATTAAATCAAGGTCTCCATAACTAAACAGACCTGGGATAAGGCTGGATAGGAGCTAAATTACTTGGGGGAGATAGAAGAAATCCAGGAAAAAGCAGATAATTGGACCTGAATCCCACAAGGATGTATTACAGCCCTAAACATTCAGATCCTTCCTCCTCCTTTAAAAAAAAAACCCAAAAAAAAAACCCAAAAAAAACCCCAAATTGGTCATCTAAAGCTGTTTATTCCACTTCTGTGTAGATTTCTGTGGTGGGAGAATTCTCAGCTGTATTTCACCCAGCTTTCCCAAGGTCATGGAGCTGCCTTACAATTACGAGCTTGGAGGTGGTGTTTGTTTCTATTTCAAGTGGTTTAAATAATCAGAATAAAGCTGAGGGGGGATGTTGAACCTCCTCTCCACAGCACTGTCCTGTGTGGCAGAGAGCATCCTGCTGCCCTCTGGGAGCAGCAGAGAGATTGCAAGGTGGATTTGCAGTGGATTTCTACAGAAATCCAGTTTATGTTGGTCCATATTGCCTCTATTTCATCCAGCTCTTCCTCCCAGGGTTAAATCAGAGCCATTCCAAGAAAGCAATAAAAAGAGCCACTTTTCCCCAAGAATTAGAAATTAAGAGGCAGAGGAAACAACAGACAGTGTTTGTATCAAAATGTGCATTTTCCAGTCAATCTGGAAGCTGGAGAGAGGCACTGGAGGGTTTAACACTAACGAGGCTGGATGAAAGAAGGAAAAAACAAATCCAATTTCTCAAGGTGCCACAATATTTTGCCCACTTGCCTCATCCCTCCCTAGGAAATGAGAGCAGAATTGATGCAATTCTGAAAAAAAATGCTCCCCACACTGTGCAGAAATACTTCCCTACAGGAAAAGAGGCCGTGCTTGTCCCTACACTGCAATTTTAATTTCATTTCTAGTGAAATTCCAGATGGGTGGATGGGGCTCCAGCCCCTCTCTGTGGAGGTAGCACCTGGGGACAAGGTTTGATTTGTTGTTAATTTGGTTGGATTTGATGATCTTAAAGCTCTTTTCCAACCTGAACATTTCCATAATTCTATATTTTCATACATTTAATTGTCCTAAAATTATCCAGAACCAGAGTTAATCCCTAAACATTAGGAAAATGTCCTAGAAATGGATGCCCTTAGAAGAAAAATAATTCTACAGAATAAACTCCAAGCCTCCAGCAATTTCTGGGTGGGAGAACTCCTGAACAAAAATCTGTATTCAATATTAGCAGGTGACTGATACTGATTACAAGAGAATAAAACCCAAAACCTTTTGATATCTTTTATGAGGTTTTCAACCTGTGTGTGTTTTTTAGCTGGAGTCAAAACACATAATTTTAAATATAAATGCAGACAAAAAAAAAAAAACAGGCTGGAATTTAACTAAAATCTCAAACTCTGGAGCAGTAATTCAGGTGAAGCAGGAAAGTTTCCAGCTAAAAGCAGCTGCCCTTCCCTACAGCCAGAGCTCTCCATGGCCAAGGAGTTGGCAGCAGCTGGAGTCCTTTGAAAGCTCTTCCCCCACAATTACAGATCTGCCACGGCCACAGAGATCCATGGCAGGCTCCTGCTGTTATTTCTGTGTTATTCCAGTCATTGTGCAGCTATTTTTAGTTTCAAATTTGTCACAGCCCTTCACCTGCAGGAAGGAAATGGCCTGAATGTGGTACAACCTAAATAGTGCAAAAAGAGCCCTTTTTTTTTGAGTTGTTGGGGATCCTAAAATAACCTCTGGCAAATATAAAATGGAATTTATTTTCCATAGTGGGAAGGCAATAAAAAAGTGGCCGAGACAAGTTTTTAGACCTTTCCCAGAAGTTCATTTTTGTATTCTAATTAAATCTGAGGTGCTGCCTAATAGAAGAGTTTTTAAATTTTTATTTTAGAGATTTAGAACATCAGGACTTTTGCAAACTTTGAAACAAACTCTGGGACAGAAAATTCAGTCAGTTTGTGGGTTTGGCTATTTAGGGCCTGGTTAATATCCCAAATTGTTCTGAAGTGGTTGTATTTGGGAATTAGGATACAGTCCCTCCATTTTAAGGGAAATTTCCCAAAATCCAGTATCAGGTGCATTTTCCAGCCACTCCACATGCCCAGAGATAATGCCAAGAGAAATTCAGGAGGGTGCTCAGCTGAACCCTGACAAGGAGGAGCAGGAGAGGCCCTGCCATTTGATTTTTCTAATCTCCTTCTCTCCCTTTCTGGCAGCCAACCCAGCTCCTTTTTTTCCTGATAAAGGTGCTCAAGACTTTGTCTTTGCCAGCTCTCTCTCCCCTGACCCAATTCTTTTATCTACAGGAGCAGCTTTCCATCACTGCTGACTTCCCTGCTCATGCATGTGTATTTTATACTTCAAATTTTGTATTTTATATTTCTTATATATATATTTAATTATTTTATATTCTATATAAATTTTTATTTTTATTTTATATTTTATTTTGTGATTCCTCACTAAATTCTCCCTCCTGCTGAATCCACTACTTGAGCAAGACTTGATTTTAATTCCCTGAAATCCTCCAGCTACAGGAGCAGCTTTCCATCACTGCTGACTTCCCTGCTCATGCACGTGTATTTTATACTTCAAATTTTATATTTTATATTTCTTATATTACCTTATATACATATTAAATTATTTTATATTTTATAGTCTATATTCTTTTTACTTTACTTTTATTTTTATATTTTATATTTTATTTTGTGATTCCTCACTAAATTCTCCCTCCTGCTGAATCCACTACTTGAGCAAGACTTGATTTTAATTCCCTGAAATCCTCCAGCTGCATTCCAACACAAGGCATGGAAAAGAGTCCTAAAAAATAGGGAAAACAAACCAAATATTCCTCCTGACATCTCAGACCCATCCTGAGTGCACAAGCAACCAGCTCATGTCTCAAGACTTCAGCTTTATCTCCAAGCCAGGGTGGAGGCTGGAGCTTATTCCCTTGTCCATCAATCTTGATTTCCACAGACACACTTGGACCTGACAATTTGTGTCCTTTCAAGGGCTTGCAGTAATCATTGAACAGAAACCTTCCTTAAAATAAAACCCCAAACAAATATTTCTGCAGAACAAGAAGAAAGTCAGGGCAAAGTTATCACCCAAACAAACCTCACTTAGAGGATATTCATTCATGGGAAGCATTGAAATGGAATTTCCTGTAGCCTCTTCAAATGACAGCTTCTGCATTTGTCTCTGTGTTGGACATGGGCTGTGAGCTCTCTTGGTTCTGTTGGTTTCTGTAAAAGAAGGGAATTTATTTTAACTATTTTCATTTTAAAGGGAATTTGTTTTAACCTCTGGGCCTTGCAGGTCTGGCCAAACAATGTCCAAAGGGAGGCACAAAAGTCCTTGATTTTTTCACATGCCAACAAGTTTTCCCAGATGCCCAATGTTATCAAAATCCCCGTTTCTTATCAGTATTCCTACTCAGATCCCTTTTGATTGTAATTACATGATTAATTATAATAAAGGTGGGTAGTGAACTACAGCAGTATCATCCTGAAGAAATCCTTCAAATTAGGCTTGAAACAAATTCCCCTCTTTTTAATTATGAAGGGATTTACCAGGAGTTCAGAAACTCTTTACCTGTTTTACTTCAAACCTGATCAGAGTAAGACTTAATCCTCCAAAACTTCTGCTGAGAGCTGGCACCTGCTGTGATTCTGAGTGTGCTGCATCAAAGAACAAAGCCAGGACGACAATGGAATGGCAAATGTAACAACTCTGGAATGATTTCTGATGCTTCCCAAGCCCCAGCAAAGACAAACAGATGTTTCCCCACACCTGGAATCAAACCAGCAGCCTGACAAAGAACATTTTGTAGCATTTCTTTGTGCTCATTCGTGATCTGTACCAAATCTCTCCATTCTGCTGTCTCTGCTGTGGGAGATGTCTCCAGGGATGCTCCCAGGAGGAAGTTTCTTGTCCCTTTCAGGAGCAATCTCAGTGGAATTCCCTGCCCTCCCAGGCCATCCATCCTTGTCCTGCTGTCCATCCCAGCACTGCTGGTCAAAGGCCAACCCTCCAGCTTTCACCAAATGGATCCAACTCATCAGCCTGGGAGGCTTTGCCAAGAGGAAAAATGGCTTTTTTTTCCTTTCAAGATTCATCACCTCAAACAGAAACTCTGTTGCAGAGCCTGACAGCCACTTTTGTACCAAATTCAAAGTAAAAGGCTTTTTATGGGATTAAGAGACACACAACATTCCTCTGTCTGTAGCCTCCCCATCATTTGGATCTTATCTCTCCCATCCCAGTATGAAAAGACTTCCCAAGTGCATGCAGAGCAGATGGCAGATGATTCTCCCAACTGGAGATCCCTGGATGTGATTTGTCACTCACTGAACACCAGCAACAAAGCCCTTCTGTGCCCCTGTGAACAACCTGAGTGCTTTGGATATTCTCTGGTGCTGCTTGGGCAACAGCTACTGGCAAACAGACTCAAAGCTTTGATCAAATAGTCCTTTTTTGGGGTTGTTTGGGGTTTTTTTGGCCATCAATGACTTCCCTCCTTTGCTGTTGCTGCCCCTGAGGTGTGTTTTGGACACAGCCAGGGGTGTGTCCCCCTGTCCTGGCTGTCCCCATCCCCACACCCTGTTAGACTCCCTGATGGTGAGAGGCTGCTCAGCCAAATCCCCACATTTTCTCTCTGTTCTCCCCATTAGCTGATGGTTAATTAACTCCATACTCATGCTCATGGAATGACAGGGACTGGAGATGAGTGGGGTGGGGATTGGAGACAATCCTGCATCCCACAGAGACGATGCTTTGGCAGCAGGTGCCTCCAGGATGGACAACCTAAAGAACACTCATGGATCTCCAGTTTGGTACCCCTGTTTCCCATTTCAAACCCTTCCTGAATTCCATTTGCCCAGTTCATTATCCCTGTTCCATAAGGAAATGTCTGAAACCAGCAGCCTGTGGGTTGAGAACCCTGCTGAGTTTCCCTCATGATTTGGGGGCCATAAATCCTGGGATATCCTGGGAAATGTCTGAACCAGCAGCCTGTGGGTTGAGAACCTCCTGCTGAGTTCTCTCATGATTTGGGGGCCATAAATCCTGGGATATCCTGGGAAATGTCTGAAACCAGCAGCCTGTGGGTTGAGAACCCTGCTGATCTCCCTCATGATTTGGGGGCCATAAATCCTGGGATATCCTGGGAAAATGTCTGAACCAGCAGCCTGTGGGTTGAGAATCTCCTGCTGAGCTCCCTCATGATTTGGGGGGCCATAAATCCTGGGAAATCCTGGGAAATGTCTGAACCAGCAGCCTGTGGGTTGAGAACCTCCTGCTGAGCTCCCTCATGATTTGGGGGCCATAAATCCTGGGATATCCTGAATTGGGAGGAGCTCCCAAGGATCATCTGTGTCCAACTCCTGGCCCTGCACAGGACAATCCCAAGAATCCCACCCTGTTCCTGAGGGTCTTGTCCCAGCCCTTCCTGGACCCCCATTCTCAGCGCAGCACTGCCCATTTATAGACCTGTTAATTGAATTTATATATCTGATCACAGATCTACCCATTCTCAGCTGATAATAACGCAGTGAGATTTATCTGAAACTCTCTGTATGTATCAAGATGAAAAATCTACAAACCACCAAGACACCAGGAGCCCTGGACTCCCAGCCTGTGCGTGGTGGAGCTGTGGCTCCATCACATATTTCCTGCCATTTCAAAGCTCCTGGCATGACACAATTAACAGTTTTTTGTAACTAACCTCTCAAGGAGCACAGCTGAGGCTGGTGGTCATGAGAATTATCCTTTTTTGCCCCAGATTGTTCTACTCATTCCAGCTTAGCAAAAAGATTCATTGTCACAAGCGCTCGACTCCGAGCAAAAACTCTGCAAATCCTTGACACGGCACTAATCACTTATCCAGGCTTTTCTGCTCCCAGAGCAGATGTCTGAAGCACGGCATCCATGCAGGGAGCCCTCAGAAGTTTGTGTTGTTTCCACCGCCTGAGGGGCAGATATTTAAATTTTCTTAATATTGAGCCCAGCTCCATTCTTATCACAGCCACACAAAACCACCACATCATTCAACAGACATCATCTGATCTTATTAATTCAGTAAAAAGGCAGATTCTAGTAGGAAAAAAAATAAAAATCTAGACTGAATAGATGGCCAAATGGCCCCAAACCCCGTTAGGCTGAAGGAATCTGATCCCATCTGCGACAGGAGGCGTGTGCAACAATACAGGCTGGATGCAAAGCATATTGAACAGAACAACACCCAGCCCAGGACAGACTGACAGCCTCTAATCCACAGAAAAATCTGCTCAAACAGATCAGCTCTATCACATAACACCACTTTCATCTGGTGGCCAGGAGCCCTGCACCACTTGGGCTCATTTAGCAGATCAGCCCCGCTCTGTTCCTGATTTCATGCAGGGATGATTAAGGATGAAAAATATCACAGAAGGTTGGCAACAGCAAGGAATAAATAAATAAATATATAAATTAAAAAAGCTTCGCTCCCTTTGGCTTTACCTATCTGCTCCAGAATTTAAAAACCAAGAGGATTGAATTAGTCATGGGCAATAATTGTTTTCTGGGGGAAAGAGAAAAAAGGGAAAAAAGTCCTCTGTGAGAGCTTTGGGGTTTAGATTTTAGGAGTATTCCAAGACAGGAAAGTAAATTAAGCTTTAAGAGGCTGTGAGGGACCCACTGTCAGGAGATGTCACATCCACACTAAAATCAGTTTCTGTTGAGGCTTTTTTTAATTTGAGAATGGTCCAAAGCTGCAAGTGGAGCAATAGGGAGATGAAGTGCATTAATCAAACAGGATTTGGCACAATTACCTAAGCCACTTAAGGTATTTTTTATATATTCCATTGCAGCCAAAGCACCAGAGATCCTCATCAGATGGAGTAAACAGCTGCTGGGCTGAGGATTATGGACTACATTTTCTAAATTTACAGAGCTCAGACACCAGTGTGAGTCACCAAGGCTCGACTTGGAGCTGAAACCAAAGCCTCACCTGCCCCCAGAAATGAACCCAGAGCCCCCCTGGTGAATGGTGCTGCACAAAGAGCCCCTGCCAAACCCCACAGCAGAGAGAGGCTGGGCAGGGAGGCAAAAACTGACACAGCCCCAGGTGTGCTCTGCATCCTGTGAGGTAACAAACAGCAGAGGGGTTTGTTCTGGATACTGGGAGCTGGATGTGCCCAGGTGAGAGCAAAGGAGGCTGAGAGGGGGTGAGCAGCTCAAACTCCCTGGAGGAGGCTGGAGCTGAGTTGGGTCAGGCTCTTGTCCCAAGGAACAAGGGACAGGATGAGAGGAAATGGCCTCAGGTTGTACCAGGGGAGGTTTAGTTTGGATATCTGGAAAAATCTCTCCACCAGAAGGGCTGGGGCAGGTGGAGGGAAAGCCCTGGGGGGATTTCAGAGCTGTGTGGATGTGGCACCTGGGCACAGGGCTGGGGGATGGCTGCACTCGATCCTTGAGGGCTTTTCCAGCCTCAAGGATCCTGGGATTCCCCTTAGGGAAATGGGGTAGGTTTGCTGCATTACAGCACCTTGGATTCACCCCCAGCTCCCTCCAAACCCTCCCAGCTCTGGGCCCTGGCATCGCCCAGCCCTGGTGCCAAGGTGGAATAGTGAAATATTCATCCCAGCCCCATCGTATCACACATTTCCAGTGTGAAACAAACTGCAATATTTACAAGAGCCTTCAAATCTGGATCTCTGGAATCCTTCTGCCTCGCTGTTTAATCAGAACATTTCAGAGAGGAGAAAATCAGAAGCCTCTAAGGTCTCATGCCTGTGTAGTTTCATTTATTTAAAAATTAATCTTAGACTGAAGGAAAGAACAGTAGTCCATTCCCACAAGAACTGACTTCAATTCTGCTGCCTTAAAAATGACTTTGTTGCAATCTTTCCTTTTAATAAAATATTCACAGTGATTTAAGTGTGACTGATGGCAGTGAGAGATATTATTATTATTATTATATTATTATTATTATTATTATTATTATTATTATTTCTTCTTTTTTATCAAATTCTCTCTCATTTTGAGAGAGAAAAGTTCTTACCAGCTGTGCTACTGCAGGTTTTCTGTGTTTGTTTAGAAAACACAAGCTATAAACTCTGCAGCCAGAGTATTTAAATTTATTTAATATATATTCTCCCTGAACTATGAAAAACAAACCCTGCAAAGGGCAAAGTCAAGAATTCACTGGAATAAATAAATAAATAAATAAATAAATAAATAAATAAATACATAAATAAATAAATAAATAAAGGGTTTCAGATGTCCCTTCCCAGCTCCTGAAAGTTTCAGAGCCTCACTGAAATCTTTGGTGCCTTAAAAAACTTTCTCCTTTTCACGACTGTGGGGAAAAACTGGGAAGGATGTGCTGGAAAACACCTGCAGGGACATTGCCTGGGCCCTGAAAAACAGGAAAAGTCTCTGAATTATAAATCTAAGCCAAGTTCTTGAGTCTGACCTACCCAAAGCTTCACTTGGAGAGCGTCAGGGTACAAGTGGAAGCAAAATGAAGAGTTTTCCAAGAGAGGTTCAGGAGCTGAGCCCTGCTGCTGTCCCAAGGAGGAAAAGGTCGTGACAAACCCTGGGGTGGCTCCAGAAGGGCCTCAAGCAGCTCCAGACTGAAATCTGCCTCAAAACTGGAAATATTTGTGGTTTGACAAAGTAACATCTCATAACACCTTGGACATTTTTACATCCAGAAATTCCCTTTTTCCCCCACAGGAACAAGGAGACCCCAGTCCATCGTTTTGATAAAAATCCACCCCCAGCAGCTTCTTCTGAACTTCTCCACACACGTGCCCATAAATTGGGCAAACTGCCCCCAGCCTCTTCAGGTGGCCTTGCAGTGCAAGCTGGAGATGGCTGAAAGCTGCTTTAAATTATCACCATTTTGTCATTCAAGATGGGAATTAACAGCTCTCAATTGCACTCAAAACCAGGAGAGCTGAAATCAGAATTTTCTGAAACACTTCTTCCACAGTTGCCAAGAGTGTTGCAGCTCATGGGTTTATTTTTCCATAGTCAAAATGTTGGATCAGGAGCAATAAACCATGAGGTTTTCCAAAGAACCCAAAATTCTCCGTGCTCCCTAAATAAAGGTGGGCAACACCCATTGGCCAATTGGCTTGAATAAAATAATTCTGGTTTTTTAGAAAATGATATTTTTTAGAAAAGCTCCGTGGCTCAAATTTGCCAGAATCAGAGGCCAGCAGCCCCAAAATGTGAACCAGAAATGATTTCCCCACCTCACAGACAATTCAAATACAAACCAGGCACACAATGAGCTCTCAGTGTGGAGTGAAAGGAATTTCCAGAGCCAACTACTCAAGAATAATCTGAATAACACTCTCCTGTGTGAGCAACATGCTGCTGGAAGGAATTATTTATGCAAGCCAGGATGTGAGACTGACATATTATTATTAAACAAAAAGTTGCCGTCAAAATAAATGTATGAAAGGCTGTTGAAATGCAAGAGCAGCTCAGATGGGCCCATAAAACCCATTTATAAATCAGCAGCAAGGGGTGAGGGGGGAATTCTGCCTTGTTCTGACAAATTGGGATCAATCCCTGGACGTGCAAACACGACCTGCTTCAGGGCAGGAGGCTGGGATGAATCTGGAGAGGTGGAACCTGGAGAATAAAAAGCTTCTCTTCACCTTCCCACGTGGTGGAGAGATGAATTAGGCACTGATGAGAACAGTCCTGAGCACCACAAAAATTCAGGTGGGAAGGGAGCTGTAAATGATCCAGTGCCACCAACCATGGGCAGGGACACCTCCCACCACCCCAGGGCTCTCCAAGCCCTGTCCAGCCTGGCCAGGGACACTTCCAGGGATCCAGGGGCAGCCCCAGCTGCTCTGGGAATTCCATCCCCCTCTCCCCACCCTCCCAGGGAACAATTCCTGCCCAACATCCCACCTAACCCTGCCAGTCTGAAGCCATTCCTGGCACTCCAGACCTTTGCCAAGTCTCTGTTTTTCCTTGCACCTGGTTTGAGAGGGAAGTGGATGCTGCTCCTTCCTCAAATGTTGTCAATTTTTTAACACAATGTCCAATCATACCCTGGAAGGAATTGTAAGGCAGAGCTTGAGGTGACCTGACCCTTCCTGATCCACTGAACTGGGTAAGGAAAAAAGCATTTAAGTCATGTACAATTGCATTAGGGGGAGGTGGGGGATAACTGAAATCCACATTGGGGGAGTGGCACATGCACAGCTACAAAATAATTCCAAATGGACCCTTCAGTGGCTGGAATGAGCAGCAATCCATGATTTGTGCTGAGGGATGCATTATTTACCACCTCCCATGAGTGACTTTGGGGTTATCTGAACCCAAAGTACAATTAACTGACACTGGACTTCAAGTGACTCGTTGTTTTTAATTCATTTCTCTTTGTCAGAAGGGCTGGGACACGGCTTTAAACAGCTTTTTCTGTCCCCTTATATGAAATATCTTCCACTTGTTGTGATTTTCCTTCCCTTTCCGGCTTTCCTTCTGTCACTGGGGACTGTGGGTAGATCCAGGGAGCTTTGAACCTTCATAATAAATGTTAATAATAATCCTAATAATAAATGAATAAAGTGTTGCACCTCTAAGTTGAAATCCTACTTTATACAGGAAAATATCACCAGCTGTGAGGGTGGATGAGGGGCATTTTAAGGTGACTGTGGGTCAAACTGATGGCAGAAAGGAGAAGACAGATTGGATATTAGGTGGGATATTGGGCAGGAATTGCTCCCTGGGAGGGGGAGGGGCTGGGATGGAATTCCCAGAGCAGCTGGGGCTGCCCCTGGATCCCTGGCAGTGCCCAAGGCCAGGCTGGACACTGGGGCTGGAGCACCTGGGACAGTGGAAGGTGTCCCTGCCATGGCTGGGGTGGCACTGGATGGGATTTAAGGTCCCTTCCAACCCACCCCATCCTGGGATCCTGTGAAAATTCTGCTTTTACTCCATTTCTTTAAGTTCAGGTTCTATTTTGATGTTTCCCCAGTTTTTTCCAGCACAGGAAGGCTGAAGCTTTCCACAAAATCCTGTTGAAATAAGGAATGGCTGCCTCCTCAAATACTTCCAGCTGCAGAGGCAAACACAGAGGGAGGGGAAAGCAGCTCTGGGGGCATTTTGCATTTCAGCCAAGCCCACTCCTCCCTCTTTTCTCTGCTTGGTGAACGAGATCCTCTCTGCCTTCCCAGCCCAGGGCTCCCTGCCCAGCAGGACCCAGAGCCACAGTTTGGGTTTCAGCCAACCCCAACTCAGCAGCCTGAGGATTTCCCCTCTGAGCAGCACAGAAAGAGCAGCTGTGCCTGCATTTAGTTTTGTTTGCTCATCCCACCATCTCTTCATTCCAGACTTGTCACCACAACTTGTCACTTCCCTTCAGTTCCTTGGGACACGACAAGTGACACGTGGTAAATTATGGGAAACCTAGACACAAATATCCTCCAGCAGCAGAGGGTTCACATTTCTGGAGCTCTCAAGATTTAATTTTTTGGGGGTTTTTTTTGGAGTTCAAGGTCAATCCTGAACTTAAAGATACATCCCAGCTGGATAAATATCATCTTTAAAAATACAAACCCATTATTTCATGAGCATAAACCTACGTGCAGGAACGCCTTACACTGCCCACTGTTAACCTGGTCTTGTTTATAAAATAAATTTATGAAAAGATGTGGAAAAAAAACCCTCCTTAACAACAAATTACTCCAGAAACTTTAGCTGATTGTTACTTTTGGTGAGGTGAGTGTTAATTGCAGGTTTTCTAGATGTGAATGGTGCAAGGAACCAGCAGGGCTGTGCTCATGGAAATACACACAAGTCATACATAAAAATAGAACCTTTTGCTAATGGAGAAATCTTCACTCTCCCATTGCCCCAGGAAAGGAACTTTCCAAATAAACACCCCCAGAACATCAACATCTCCCAAACATCATCCTTGTTACCCTCCTTACTCTGCAAATGCAAAGCCAGTGGGTTTAATTATACATATTTAGCCTATCAGACTGTTGCTCAACTAAACATTTGAAAAAAAATTAAATATTCAAAAATTAAAACTGAACTTGTTGTTTAATCCCTTCCCACTGCATGACAAAATGCACTTTACAATTACAACACAACTGTAATTTGTAATTTTCCTGTGCTTTCCCAGAACACCATTAGGAGTTTATCCATGGGTATGACATGAGGAACTTATTATCAAAAAAGAAAAAAAGAAAAAAAGAAAAAAAAAAATCAAATTCTACCAGATTTACTCGCACAAAAAAGAGGATTCTTCAAAGAGGTGGCAAGAAAAAACAAACAAGAAATACTTTTGAGTGCCTGCTTCTCCACTTTTCCCTCCTTTTTTTATGGGATACCCAGCCCAGACCTTTCATGGTGAGGCTGAGCACCAAGGCCAGAGCCAGGAGCCCAGCACAAAACCTGACCTGCCTGCAGGGGCTGTTTATTTGTGCCCTGTTCCCTTTCATCCATCCTTCACTGCCAGCCAGACTGATCTCACAACTCCAAAACAAATACAGATTGCTGTCATTCTGAATCAAACCTCCTGAAACCTCTTCCTCTCCACCCTTTAACACCCCTCACCTGAGTTAATTATTATTATTCCATCAGTTAATTATTCCAGTCAATTAGTTAAAACAATGAGGTATTGCAGTCCAGTTGCTCCCACAGAGAGAGTTTTTACCTGAACCCCAGGAGTTTAAAACTTCTGAATACACAAATGAGCAATCTGACCCCCAAATCCCCACGCTGCCCATCAATGCATGAACTTTTAAAGGCCACTCGAGTTCTCTCTCTAAGCCCTTGTGTTTATCTCAGGGCTGCTTTTCTCTGCAGAAGAGGAATGTGAAATTCCCTTGGAGAAAACCTCTCTCCTGGGGGTGCTCTGCAATCAATGACTTGGCTCCTCTCTGCAGGTGCTGGTGCTATTTTGAGACTTGGAGATGCATTGGGGTGGTTACCAGCGGTTCCTTTTCTTGCAATTTCTGAAATGAAGCTTCTCATGTTTCAGGGAATAATTGATTTTTTTTTTAATAGCTTTCCTGTAGCTGAACAACTAGTTTTATTCTGGCTTTTTTTTTTTTTTTCCCCTTTGGTTCCTTTTTTCATCCTCTCAGATGCTTAATTATCTTTTGTAATAGTCCACAAAATCAAATTACCCAGCTGCTAGAGAGGTGGTTTCCTGGTATCCATCAGCATTCACAAAAGAAAAGAATGTTTTCATAATTTTGCCACAGACACTCCAGTCATCTTTGTTTCTCTCCATTATCTTATTATTACAATTGTGCTTTCAACTACAGTGCTGAAACAGGGCAAAATCCTAGTTTTGTACAACATAAAATATTAGTTTTATCAGGATTAAAACTTTGACTGCATTACCTCCCTTTGTGGCCAGGTCCTTCCCAGGCCTCAGTGCTGTAATGTAGATTAATACAAATATTATTATTTCCATTCCTCTGAAGCACAGGAGGCTTCAGAGTGGCTTGATAAAACCTCCAGACATCAAACCCATAATTTTGTGTCTTCACTTCAAATCTTCAGGCTGATGGTGCAGGATGTTGCTGCACACACCAATGAGTTTCAGGCTCCAATATCCATTTAAAATCCATGCAAATAATGCATTCACAGCACTCTGCACCTCCCAGAGCTCTTCCTCTTCAACAAAAAAATGCAAAAACCCCCAAACTGAGCTTTAAAGCAGCACAGGCCTTGTTTCTGCAGGGGTTTTGAGCAGGACACAGGAGTGGTTGTAGAAACCTGCCCACCCTCCTGCCTGCTGGCTCCTCTGCCTCGCAGGGAGGGTTTTCATCAGCACCATCAGCAGGGGAATGACCACGGGTTTAAAATGTGACAAATCCTGCAGGGGCTGTCCCTGGCTGTCACCCTGGGGTCACAGAGGGAGCTGTGTCCCCCTGAGCAGCACAATCCCAGAAAGAGCCATTCTGGAGGGAGCTGGGGTTCACACGAACCCAGAAAGAGCCATTCTGGAGGGAATTTGGGTTCACAATACCCATGGAGTCATTAGGGCTGTCCCTGGCTGTCAGCAGGGCACTGTGTCCCCCTGAGCTGCACAATCCCAGAAAGAGCCATTCTGGAGGGAACTGGGGTTCACAATCCCAGAAAGAGCCATTCTGGAGGGAAATTGGGTTCACAATCCCAGAAAGAGCCATTCTGGAGGGAAATTGGGTTCACAATACCCCTGGAGCCATTAGGGCTGTCCCTGGCTGTCACCCTGGGGTCACAGAGGGAGCTGTGTCCCCCTGAGGAGCACAATCCCACAAAGAGCCATTCTGGAGGGAACATTCACACAATACCTATGGAGCCATTAAGGCTGGTAAAGAGCTCCAAGGCCACCCTGAGCGTCCCCAAGTGCCACATCCTGGTGGCTCTGAGGCCCCTCCAGGGCTGGTGACCCCACCAGTGCCCTGGGCAGCTGTGCCAGTGCTCAGCATTCCTTTCCATGAGGACTTTTCCCCTGCTATCCAGCCTGAACCTCCCCTGCTCCAGGCTTTCATTTCCCACACACGGATAACAAGCACGCAGGGAAATCTCCACCTCAGGGCTTTAAAACAGAACCCAGGGGCAGAACCTCCCCTGCTGAGCCAAATCCCAAACTGGAGGGTGCAGAGTGACCCAGCCATGCCCCAAACTCTCCCAATGGAAGCACAGCTGATGACTGAAATCCCCCTGGACCACCAGAGCAGATTCTGGGCAATATTCCTGACATCACTGCTGTTGTTTCCCCCTCTGATGTCACCGACATGTTCTATGAAAAATCCTTTCCTTAGGATTTTTCCCCTCCTGAGAAGCTGAGAGGCCTCAGGAACAAACTGTAAACAATTCTTACCTGCTGCTGTGGGATGCAGCAGGGGGAATCTGGGATTGGTCTCTGTGGTTGTTTCCAATTAAGGGCCAATCCCAGCCCAGCTGTCCAGACTGTCCCAGTCACAGACAAACCTTTGTCATTCATTCCTTTTCTATTCTCAGCCAGCCTTCTGATGAAATCCTTTCCTCTATTCTTTTAGTATAGTTTTAATATATTATCTATCATAAAATAATAAATCAACCTTCTGATACATGGAGTCAACTTTCTCCTCTCTCCCTCACCCTGGGACCCTTGTGGACAATGCCACACTCTGATGCACTGACCTAGATCTGTTGGTGTAATTTCTCAGCTCCTAATACAGCTAATATTGCTTTTATACAGTGGTTTGGGGCCCTTTGGAGATGAGCTCTTCAAAGCTTAATCCATTCTTTATTAGCTCCTGTCAAGTGATTCCTCCTGCAGGGCTGCATGGAAGCGCTTAAAGGAAAGGAGCATCCTGCTCCCAGCCACCACTGCCCCTCTTCCCAGGCACCTGCTGGAATTCCAGCTCCCTGGGCCTGACTGATGGGCCCATAAAACAGGAGGAGACAGGAGCAGAGAAGTTTCCCCTGGTCAATGTGTTGCCACTGTGACATTTTTCCATGTGACAGGTGCTCAGGGACTGATGGCCCGTGACGGGCGGGCTGGAGGTCACTGCAGCTGCTGAGATGGCATCTTATTGTTTGTTCCAAATGAAAAATCACTCTCTGCAGGCACCTCGTGCAGGGAGGGGCTGGGGAGAAGCCACATCCCAGTTTGCCTCCCAGTGCTCCTCCTGCAGCGCTGACAGAGAGGGAGATCCAAATCTGTCAGGCTGCAATTAATTGGGGTTTTTCCCTGTGTCCAGGGGAATTGATTCTGCTAATTCCATGAAAACTGTGCTTGTTGACATCAGGATGGCTTCAAGAAGTCCTTCTTTAAATAGCTACAGGGAACAAGAACTCTCTGTTGTCATGGAGAGGTGGCTGCTGCCAGGGCACAGCCTGGCTGCCAACCTGACCACAGCTCTGGCATTTCACACAGCACATCCAGAACAATCCAGCAAACAGGGGGGGAAAAGGAAAAAAAAATGTAATTAATTTCAGAGCTGCAGAAAGCCAAAAAATGTGAGTAAACCAATGAAATAACTCCTGGATGGTAAATGTTATAAATATCTGTGTATCAGACCAAAGCAATGGAAAATCATGGAATTATTCGGGTTGGAAGGGACCTTAAAAATCATCCAGGGACACCTCCCACTGTCCCAGGCTGCTCCAGGCCCTGTCCAGCCTGGCCTGGGGCACTGCCAGGGATCCAGGGGCAGCCCCAGCTGCTCTGGGCACCTGTGCCAGGGCCTGAGAACAGCAGAAAGCTGAGATTTAGAAAAGCAGATTTAAAGCTGGGCAAACTTTTGAGCCCATTTATCAAAGTTTTAGTAGTTCCCAACCCAAGGTGAGACAATATTAAATAGATAAAAAGTTAATTGCTTTCCCTTTAGCCTTTTTAAGGAAAAAACCCCCAAATCATGGAGAGTTTTCAAAGGAAAAGTTGGCATTGGGCAATCACTCTTGCAAAACCTTTCTAATGAATCATTCCAGCCTCTCATTCTTCACAGGAGTGGGAACATCCATGTACAGAGCCAAGATATTCATTTGAATAAAAGAAAATACCACATGCACAGGAATGCAGGGAGCTGGCCTCTAAATCCTTTCATTTTAGGGTAAAAATGGGACAAAACTTCTGGGGAGCTGAAAACAGCTTTGTGAGGACAGGGATGTGGGCAGGGGGGCTGGGGCTCACCCCAGAGCTCACCTGAGCTCTGAAAAATTGAAAAGAATTTAAAAATTTAGGAATTAAATTTATTTCTTCAAAAATTATTATTTTAAAAATAAAAAAAAATATTTAAAACCTAAAATTTTGAACAATTATTAAACAATTTAAGAACTAAATAATTAAAAAGCCCCCTCTGGGATTTTTTTTCTCTTTCAATTTCAAAGGTATTGCAAGAAAAACAATCCCAGAGGAAATTGCCCAGTTCAGCAAACTCTGCTCTTGCCCTCTGTGGCTCCAGATTTGGTTGGCTCTGACTCTAAAATAATAATTTTAATCCCACACAGAAGTACAGTCTAATCTGGCAATTACAAAGCATAACCCAAACATTTTCCACTTCCAGTTGGACCAGAAACAATTTAAAGTTCTGTGAGGAATTCATTTCATTTCCACAGGTCCCAGTTTGGGACAGCATCACATTTATCCCTAAAATGTCCCATTCCCTCTCTGTATCCTCTGCTGAGTACAACAACAAAAAACCACCAAGGAGAAGGAAATCCTGACTGAAAATCCAGCACTGTTGGTAAATTTTTAATCAATCTTCTCTATTTTGGCAGCCAAGCGAAAGAACACATTATTTAATTTGAAATAACCCCTTTATTTTGGGGTGATTTGGGGTGGTTTTACCAGCAGGGACAGCTCCCCATTCCCTAGGAGCCAGCCTGAATGCTGGCACGAAGGAGGAGAAGAAGGATTTGGCTGCTGCTGAATCCCTCAGGAGGGATGGGAAGTTCCATCTCAGTTAAACTGCATTCCCACCTCCTCCTGCCTCACCAGGGAGTTTCACAGGGAAAAACTGGGAAGTTTCCCCCAGCAGTGATGGATGGGTTGGGTGAGCCCTGGGATCATTTCCTTTTGGAAGGAAGCAGCACTTGTCCCTCCTCCAGCTTTCTCTCTCTCTCTCCAAAACATTTTGTTCCTCACCAAAGCCCTTGTGGGATGGGAGGCAGCATCCATCAAAGCCTGACAAGCCTGCAGCATCCAAACCTGCTCCAAACTGATGGAGAGGAGCAGCTTTTGTCCTGGCTGAGGTGACAAAGGCTGCAGTGGGGCAGTGAAAACCTTTCCACCCTTCCATCAAAGCCTGACAAGCCTGCAGCATCCAAACCTGCTCCAAACTGATGGAGAGGAGCAGCTTTTGTCCTGGCTGATGTGACAAAGGCTGCAGTGGGGCAGTGAAAACCTTTCCACCCTTCCATCAAAGCCTGACAAGCCTGCAGCATCCAAACCTGCTCCAAACTGATGGAGAGGAGCAGCTTTTGTCCTGGCTGAGGTGACAAAGGCTGCAGTGGGGCAGTGAAAACCCTTCCCCCCAGAGCTGGTTGTCCCTGTAGTGCTCAGGCACTGCTCTGGCTCCTGAGCATCCCTGGGGTTAAATCTGAGCACTGGAACCTGGACAGTCCCACAGCACTGCCAGAAGATGAGGCTGGCTCCACAGAGAGCTCCCGTGCTGGGGGAAAACCTGGTGGAAATAAAACAAGCTCTAAGCAGAGGAGACTTGGTGCTCACAGCAACTTCTTAGCCTAAAAATGAAATAAAAATCAGTGCTATTTAACCAGGACCTGCCACGCTGGGCCTGCACCTTCCTTTCCATCTCCCCCAGCTGGATGGGGCTTTTCTGGTGCCTTGTGCCAGTGCTAACAAAGCCACATCTCACAGAGAACCTAAAACTTCCTTCCAGAAAGGGTGGCTTCTCTGAGCCCTGCCACAAATTCTGTGCCACCAGAAAGAGGCCAAGTGCTCTCAACAGGAGGCTCTCCATCCAAGGATTAACAAATGCATGGATGTTCTATAAATATCTACTAATACCTATCAATATCTACTAGTATCTACTAATATCTACTGGTATCTATTAATATCTGTCAATATCTACTGGTATCTATTAATATCTGTCAATATCTACTGGTATCTATTAATATCTGTCCATATCTACTAGTATCTATTAATATATAGCAATATCTACTGGTATCTACTAATATCTATTAATATCTCGTAGTATCTACTAATATCTATTAATATCTACTAGTATCTACTAATATCTATTAATAGATACTAGTAGATATTAGTATATATTATTATGTTTCAATATCTACTAGTATCTACTGATATCTATCAATATCTACTAGTATCTACCAATATCTATCAATATCTACTAGTATCCATTAATATCTATTAATATCTACTTTTGACAACAAAGTGAAGCCTAAAGAACATCATTTTAGATGTGTTTGGTTCACGAGGCTGCAGCCCTTCCCGTGCCACCTCAAAAACCCCAAAGTGCAATTTTTACTGAAAAATCAACCCCGTAACAAAACCTAAAACCCACTGCCAGCAAATATCCATGCCCAGCAAACCCAGCCCCATGTCTGGACCAGGCTGAGCCAGAAAATGGGGGCTTTTATAGGATCAGAGAGAGCTCTAAAGGAGACAACAGGCTGATGAAAAGAGATGGTGTTTTCCCTGAAGTATTCCTATTCAATTTGAAATGGATTAGAGAGCACTCTGGGTCTCAGTGCTTCGCTTTGGGTGGCAACGATATTTCAGCTTTGTATACAAAATATTCCATTCCACCTCCTCGTGCTTGTAAAGGCTCCAGAGCAGCCTCTGCTCCCCACACTGTGATTAAAGCTGCTTCCTCTGATACATTAGAGTGGAAATGCTCTTTGAGGATAATCCTTCCTGTGCTCTTTGCCCCTTCAAAGTGCAGACAGCACCAGAGACTGAGGAGAGCTCCAGGGAACACAAAGGATGTGGCTGCAATGGGTATCTAACAAAAATTAGAGCAAAAACTGCACTCAACAGCTTATCTGGCATCTCAGCAAAGCCCAGCTCCTCTTGCACAGATCCCTGATAATTTGTGAGGCTGTAATTTTGTTTTCCTTCACATAATCGAGTGTATCCACATCTCCAGCCGCTTCTTACAAAACAAAGGTTTTGGTCGAAGGTGAAGAAAAGAGATATCCCAGTGGGCATGCCAATGGACATCCCAATAGGCATCCCAATGGAGATGCCAATGGGCATCCCAATGGAGATGCCAATGGGCATCCCAATGGAGATGCCAATGGAGATGCCAATGGAGATGCCAATGGAGATGCCAATGGAGATGCCAATGGGCATGCCAATGGAGATGCCAATGGGCATCCCAATGGAGATGCCAATGGGCATCCCAATGGAGATGCCAATGGGCATCCCAATGGGCATCCCAATGGGCATCCCAATGGGCATCCCAATGGAGATCCTGATTTCCTCAGTCCCCAGCACAGCAGGTTCTGTCCCAACAAAATCTTGTCAAGCCTCCCAGAGAGAGCAGCACTGGCTTTGCCACCTAATGCATATGAATGTTAATGAACAGAATCCTGGAATGGTTTGGGTTGGAAGGGACCTAAAGCTCATCCTGTTCCACCTCTGCCGTGGGCAGGGACACCTTCCCTGTCCCAGGCTGCTCCAAACCTTGTCCAGTCTGGCCTTGGACACATCTGGGGATGAAGCAGCCACAGCTTCTCTGGGAATTCTATTCCAGGGCCTCACCAACCTCAGCAGGGAACTATTCCTTCCCAAATTCATTATCTTTTTCATCACCCTATTAATTAAAAAATGCAGAAATTGAGCTTGAACCAAGTTTTGGTCCATCCTGATTTATATTTACTGACTATTAGAAAGCACCATCTCCTCAGCAGGTCTCCACTAAATAAAACCAAATTCCTGATACTTTATTGCACCCTAACTGTCAAAAAAAAAAAAAAAAATTTTTAAAAAGCAAGTCAGGAAGATAAATGGAAAACTAAATGATATGCTGAAAATAGGACAGTGAGGTTTAGTTTTACTTTAAATTATCAAACTGGGATTGAGAAGATGGAGTGCACATATTTTAATGGCTTCTGACTGACAGTTTCCAGGTGGGGAAGCTCCAAGCCCCTTAAGAAATAATTCAATGATTCAGTCACTGAACTGCTGCAGTCAAGACATCCCTTTAGTGGAGAAAATTTTATGTTAAGTCCTAAAGAAATCACAGAGCAAAAGGAAAAGTTTCATTCTTCCAGGAGATTTGTTTCAAGCATCCCTCATCTTTTCTGACCTGGGCAAACCCATTTCTCTCCTGAGATGCTGCAGTGCTCAAGTCTAAAGAACTTCCCAGGAATGCTCAGATGTTGGGAATTTCTGTGGTTTGGCTGGAGAAGGTTTGGTGCATGATGGTGACCAGGTCACTACTGACTGTTCTAGCGGGTGTTTGTAGGGATTTTTATTTTTGAAATGAAAAATCAAACACCAGAAGTGCTGGCTTTGATTGTTCCTTTTTCCCCTTTTTAATTTTTATGATTGGAATTAAGAACACTTTTAGCTCCTCCACTGAACAGTTTAAACATGGTCACTCATCCATTTCCCTTCTGTGGTTTCACAGAATCTGCTGGGCAGGAAGGGACCTTGTAAAGTATTTTATTATATCTACAGAACTAACAGGGACTGAAACAAAGTTTTTCCAAGGAAAGAAGGAACGGGGATATCATAAATACTAAAATACAGCTGAGAAAAATGCTTGAAAGAGGATTTGTTGAGAATAAAATCACTCCTTCCAAGCACAAATATCACCCTTAGCATGGAAACCAGAACCATCAGCATTATTTAATGTCCCTGCTCAATATATTTTACATCCCTTGTCTCTTCCACACAACAACCTAAAGCCTTGACAGCTCCAATCTTTTATTTAATTTGCTCCTGACCTTTCTGATAATGCTGCCTCTTATCTCCTGTATTTGTGCCATGACTACACAACAGCATTGTCCTGAAAAAAACTGTGTTTGGCCCTCTCGGAGGTGTGAACACTGAATTGAGACAAAACTCCTCCAAGGGGATTTCCTAGCCATGATTGGGCTGCGTTTTCTGGTTACATAGTTCTGCATATTTCCATAATGGGATAATGGAAATAAACATATTTCCAAAATGGGATTTTTACTTAAAAAAAAAAAAAAAAAATGGACTTCTTACAGGTGGATCCCTGCAATCCAGCCTTGCCAAATCCTCCCTCTGCTGGCACCATGAGCATGGCCATTCCCACCCCAATCCCAGCCCTTCCTCCCAGAGGGAATGATGCCTCAGGTTTGGCTTTTCTATGTTTCCCATTCTGTGCTGCTTTAGTGTGTGGGTCTGAGCTCCATATTATGGGATGGTGAGCTCTGTGCCCAGAGCAGGGAGACAAAACAATTCCTGCTCCAGCTGGGCACCAAGGACAAATGATCCCAATCTCAGCCCAGGAGCACAAACCCCGTGGGCTGGAGAGAGAAAAACAAGCAGGGTGGGAGTGCCTGGGCTAAAGCTGGGCTGGGACAATGAACTGCAAGGTGGGAATGGAGCAGAGCTGATCCCAGGGAGAGACCCCGGGAGCGCTGGGGCATTTTGGGGCCATTTTGGGTCATCTTGGGGGCAGCCCTGGCTGGGCTCTGGTGCTGCCCAAGGTGGGTCCATGGAGGAGATCCTTGGAATCAATCCCTGCTTTGTTCTGGGACTCTGCCCAGCCCCTGCTCCAGCTCAGCCTGCACAAGGCATCAGGAACCCAACTCACACTTCCCACAGATCTGAGAGTTTTCAATCATATTTCATTTTCATCCTCAAGTCCTCACTAATCTCCTAATTCCATCTCAGCACATCCCACCTGTACCTCCATTTCCCTGTCTCCAAAAATTGCTGATGTCTCAAACTCCAGCTCCACTTCCACGTCATTTTTAAGCTCCCAATTTTATCTTTGGAATGATGCCAAACTTCAGCCAGAACTTCATGCATTTCTTACCCCACCTGACTGGCAAGAAACTTCCCCAATTTTTCCCAACCATGCTTTTTAAATTTGATTTCTTTTAAAATCACTTTTTTTTTTTCAAATACAGCAGGAAAACAGAATTGAGGGAACATGAACCACCCTGTCCATGGCTGAAGGGGTGAACCACGTTACACAACAAAAATGATCTTTAAATGCAAACATTCCTCTCTCCTAATGCCTTATTTGGGGCTGATTCTGTATAATGGCAGAATTTTAAGAGCAGAGACAGAGCAGGAAAAAGAAATCTTCCATCCCCCTGACATATTTTAACATCTGTAGTGCTTATGTTAAATACAATAATTCTTATAAGACAAGCCATGGCTGGAGCCTCATCCCAAGGGATGCTGCCCTCCCTATTTCCATCGGTTTTGTCAGGGAACAAAAGGTTTGGATCCAAAAAACCCTGGCTGGCTGCTCCTCTCTTCAGTAATGGTCTTTTCCCTGGTCAGCTTTAATTAAATGGACACAAAAGAAGGGTCAGGACTGACTTAAGAAAGCAGAAATATTCACCTGAAACGACTGGAGAGTGAAAAAGGCATTCAGAAGTTGGGGATGAAGCATGAACGAGCTTTGTCACGGCTTTCATTCCTCCTCGCTCTCCTCAAAGCCTTCCACAGAAGTTGGTTTTGCACAGCCTTCTTCAGAGAGGATTTCACTGAAGGGTCTGACCCAAGACATTTCTAATGGGAAACTAAACTATTTCCACTTTTCCTGATTTCTGCACCTGGGCTTTTTAACTTTTTATAAAGACATCTCAGGCAGAAATAAAAAAAAAACCTCCCAACACTACACAGGTGAAAGTTTTCAGAAGTATTTTCTACTGAACTTGCTCAAGTAATAAATAAAAAATATAGAGAGATCTGGATTTTTTTTCAACTTTTTCTGATCCCCTATAAGATATTTAGGGGTTTTTTTGACTTAGTATTTACTGTGGAGAGTGGGACTAAATGGTTCAGCTTTTCTTTTCTCTTTAAACCATCTCCTCCCCACTCCAGATAAATATTTGCTTCACCAAGACATCCAGAGATCCCCAGGATATTGGTTGGCATTAGTGGGATCTCCATGAAAGAAACTTTGAGGAGGATAAGGATGCACAGCAAAGAATCCATGGATTTAGGGAAAAAAATTAAACAATTTGGAAAGGATTACCAGAATGGAGCAGCTGATGAAAAGCCCAGCACAGCTCTGAAAAGTAAAAACGTGCCTGATTTACATTTATATTGGGCTTTTTCTTTGCAATTGTTTTTTTCTTTGCAATTGTTTTTGTATTCCTCCTCATCCATTCCAGGGCTCTGGTTTGTTACTCTCTATAAAGAAATAATAAAATATGGTGGCTACTTTCTATTAAAAAAAAGAGAAAGAATATGTAGAGTCTGGCAAGAAAATCTGTTTGCTTAAAGGGGTGAGGAAATAAATAAAATCTTAAAACTGAAAAATCTCAGGTAGCTTCAAAATCCTGCCAAGTCCTTGCCCCGACTGGGATTGTAGGAAAACAAAAGAGAATTCCAACAGAGTGGGACAAAAGTGGGGTTTGCTTTTAAAGAACTCTCCAGGTCCCTTGGGATGGAGATGTGCTGGGTCCTACAATCCAAGGGACACACTGGAGGCACTGCCCGGGCAGGAATAAGCTGATATCATTTACTATGAAGATATTAAAGGACATTTATATGTATATATACCTATATAAATATTATATATTATATAATATATATTTTATATACACATTTTATATTTATAAAAATAGATTTATATAAATATAAATAATTGTACTAAATATAAATATACATTTACTAAAACTATAATACAGTTTATATAAATAATGCATTTGATATAAATATTATATAAATATAATATAAAGATATATCATGTATTATATAACATATATTGTAATAATTATCATACATATATATACAGTGATATATCAATATATATGATATATGTATATAACATATATATATGTATAAATGATATATGTATAAATGATATATGGTATAAATGATATATGGTATAAATGATATATGGTATAAATGATATATGGTATAAATGATATATGGTATAATGTATGGTATCTGATTATGGTTACCTGATATCTGGTATACTGCTATATGGTATATGCTATATATTATTTTATTTTTATATTTTTATTTATTTTATCTCAACTATATTTATTTATATAGACTGTATTTATATTTTTGTATAACAAAGACATTTCTCAATTTTGGAACCATGAAATGTTCCCAAATTCTCTCCTCCTCCCTGTTATCCCTCAGCTCCAGGCAGGTGCTGCCTGTGTGGGACACCCTGGATGCCCAGGTGCCTGCATTGGGATATTTCCTGCTGGAATTAACCTGGCTGGGATGAAATCTGCCATCATTAAATCTTAGGAGAATCTCTCTCACAGGCAACCATCTCCCAGGTCCCCAAATTTGGGGGTAATTTTAAAGCCTCCCCTTGTCATGCAACACCTGTGTAACACCACAACCACTGCTGGGCAAAGGATGACTGCAAAGAAACCTTCTACGTTTAAATTTCATTTTCCCCAGCTTGTTTTCGAGTTGGAAAGCATCACCTACAAGATGGAGCAAAAATCAGCTTTTCAGGCTTGATTTCTTCTGTCCCACTTAAGGGCTTGGCTGGTGTTAAGTGTCACAAGAGCTTAGGAAAAAGCCCAGCTCCTGCTGCCAACAGCACATTAAGTGTTCAACCAAGCTGGAATTTACTGCTTTGGAACACAGGGCTGTAAAAACGGGAGGGTGAAAAGGGCTTCTCATGTTTAGGAAAAGCAGTTTGATGTCATAACACGAGGAAATAAATACAGACCAAAATTCCTAGAGGAAAAACATCCCCAAACGTTTTTGGGAGCTCTGTAGCTCCCGGATTTAAGTAGTTATATATGCAAAATATCTTTTGTTTCTTAAAGAAAACTAAAATTCAGCCTTCCAACCTGTGGGAAGGCAAGTGACTCTTGTTATTTGATCACTAAAAGGACAGAATTTCCTTGGGGAATTCCACTACAACAGAGCTCAGCTGACAGAATTCCAGGTGACTCCAGGCAAAGCTTGGCCTGCCAGGGGTTGATTTCAGGATCCCATCAGCGGGTGGATGTGAGGCTGATCGATCTCTGATGATGACAGCTTGGTGTCTGTGCTGCAGAAGGGTTTGAGGGAGCCAGGGGCTGCACGGGCAGGCTGGGAAATGCAAATGGCCCTCGGAATGTCATTATTGCAGTTGGAGCCCCTCTCCCTCTGCATTGTTCACAAATGAGCTGCAGTGCCACAACTTTTAATGACCTCTTCACTTGGGTGGGAATCGTTCCTGCAGCAGCCCTTTTCAGCTGCTGTAATTAAAGTAATTTAAAAGTTTTAACTAGAAAGTGCACTCAAGGCACAGGAACTGATAAAGGCAAATGTGGCTTCAAGAGCTCTTTTTTTTCCCCACCCCGTGCAGAGCTCCCACTGTGTCAGAAAATTACAGAATGTCCATCTTTCTGTTTGGCTCCACAACAAAGCATTTCCACCTACTCCCTCCCTGCTTTTCAGATTTTTATTTTGGAATCCGGATGCTTTAATGGGAGAAGAAATGGAATCTGTTGCTGTGACCGTGTGCCAGTATTAAATGGGAACAGAGGGCTGGAGGAAACTCTGGAGCACAAGGAAGCCAAGAAACCACAGAGGGCCCTTCCCCTGCTTCCAAACCTGCAGCCTTTGTGGGCTCCAGGGTTATTTTTGCCTTTTGAGCCTTCTGCATCTCTAATTAGTTTTTAGCATTGTGTTTGTTAACAGCCCATTCCTGCTGTTATTTTGGATATTGATTGTTTTCCATATAAAGATTATTCCAAGATTCCATGGGCAAGCTTTACTCTCTTATTCGTTTGACTGGGCCACGGAAAACACAAAAAGGGCTAAGATTTAAAGATACTGGAGCAAAGGAAAAGACAAGAGGCAGGAATGGTTCTGCAAGTCTCATTCTTTGCACACACTATGGGAATGGGATATTCCTGAATCCTGGCATTGCTACAGAAATCACACAGCCTGAATATCCTGACAGAACTGCCCCAAAGAGCTACAGTTTGATTTTTTGTGATGCTCCCTGTGGTCACCGACCACCCTCCAAATGAAGCTGATAATTCCAACCACAAACCACTCCGAAACTCTTTAAAGACACAAACTTAACAAAAACACCAATATCCTAAAGGAGTTCCAGCACTGGCTATGCCTCTTGAAAAATATAAATTCAACCTCCTGATAAAATATTAACCAGCATAAATCACAATGAAATAACAAATTCATGACATTCTGCTGCAGCCTGCCTAAAATCCACGGGCAGTTATTGTTCCCAAGGAGAGCAGGAGGTGAGGCTGGGCTGACTTTTTGGCTTTCCAGTGAGTGTCTGTGAATTATCCCTCCCTCTCAGTATTCTGCAGGTGCAGAGACACCGCCGGCGTCGTTTTTAATAAAACATTCCCCTGTAAATCAAGAAACGCTCATACACACACCATAAACGGGGGGGAAAAAGAAGAATAACATTTCAAAAGGCAAAGAGGCCATAAAAACTGGGTTTTACTGCAGGTGGTTGACCCTGGTTCAAGTTTAATTCACTCCAGAAAGGAGCTTCTTTGGGAAGCAGCGTTTCTCCCTGCTCTGTCTGGGCCTTGGCAATTCAGGGCTTGTTCTGCGCTTTAAATAACAATTCCACAGCCTCTCCATATAGACAATTAAAGTGCATTCATTAGGAGATTACTGCCCTATTAAAGCCATCAACCTCTGGCTGGTAAATAATCAGTCTAACCAGTGCACTCGCCTCGTGGTTATAATTAAATCAGTTTGCAGTTGGTGGCCACCATTAAATAAAGTTAATGATGATATTCTTCTATTGGTTGGAGGCAATAATATATAACAAACATCAGGCAAGAGGGCACTTGGCCCTGCAATCAGGATTTGGGTAATTTTACTTTTGATTTTAAAAATGTCAGTACTAAGACTTAGCCTAGGTTGGCAGAGATAGAACAGGCAGAGACTCCTAGAAATTTTTGGGTTTAAGGGGAGCTTAAAGATCACCTCCTGCCACCCCCTGCCAGGGGCAGGGACACCTTCAACCATCCACTTTTTAAATTTGGAAACATCTGACAATTTATCAACCAACAAAAGTTGCTGTGCCACCAAAAAGCTGCTCTATTGATCCACAGTCTGTCCTCTGAACCACCTCCATAAAATCATGTAATGGGGAGAGCAAGAGAGAGTTCCTTCTTTCCACAGTGGTTTGAGTTTCTAATTTTTGTGTTAAAAATCAATAAAAAAAATAATTCAAGCTAACCTCATGGCTGGGGTTCCATTCCAGCTGGACTGCAGCCCCACATCCCAAGTTAACTTGGTGTTTTACTCCACTTGCTGTCTGCAGGACTTTTGTCACGTGCAGGGAGCTCCTCCCTGTGCACCTGCCCCATCAACAACTCCATTTTCCCCTTAAACACCTGCTCACTAAAACCTGGCAAAAGAAAGCACCTGCATGCAGAAATATGGATTGGTTTGCCAAAAAAACAGCCTCAAAATCCTGTTTCTTTTGGATTAAATGGTTTTTTCAAGCTGAACAAAAATTATCTTTTTTTTTGGAGCGATATTTCTGCGTTGGGTATTTCTGCCTTTTGATTTTCAATAATATCGATTGAGCCGTGGCACAGAAGAAGGTTCTGAAAGCTTTTCATTGCTCCCATTCCCATTCCATGGATTAAACTGCCTGTCCCACACCACACTCAAACATCTTCTGTATTTCAGAGCACAGTTTATGAGATTTCTCATATTTATTGCTCCAATTATCTCGGGCAGTAAACAGAGACGGTGCAGAGTTCTGGAACTCAGAACTTGGGGAGTCATGGAATTATTTAGGCTGGAAAAGACCTTCAAGATCAAGAAGTCCCAGCACAAACTGTGTCCCCAAGGATCACATCCAAATATTTTTAAAATTCCTCCAGGGATGGTGACTCCACCACTGCCCTGCATCCTCTGTTTCAAGCCTTAACAACATTTTCAGGGGGGAAGTTTTTCCCAGCAAGTCCCCAATATCAGTAATTTCACCTCTTCCCAGGGCTGTGATCTCTATTTTTAAAGCTGTTCTTCTGTCACCACCTACAGAGATATTTTAGGGGGAAGAATCACACAAGTTTTGATAAGAGCCATCACATGAATCAACACCCAAGGAAGGGAAAACTCAGCCCATCAATATTTACAGCTCTTGAAAGGCCACTGTCAGGTTTTTATTTGGGAATTTGATGCATGTTGGAGGAAATAATAAGCAGGAGAGAGCAGCAGTAAAGAAAAGGAGAAGTTAAAGTGCTTGGAGAGATTAATTCTCAAAGCAAGACAATGAAGTGGCTGCAACATGAAATTAAAGTGGCAGCAAATCTCTCTGAGATTAGAAAGGAGCCTGGTGGACAGATGGATTGGGCAATCATTTGATAGGAATCAGTTTAGAGCAAGATAAAACAGAGAAGAAGAGAAGGAAAGGGATGTTTTGAGTCTGACAGGAGCAGGTTTAGGGACAGGGAGGCGCCAGCTGACTTTGGTGTCAGTTTGGGGCAGTTGTTTCACCAGGGTGACACAGGCACTGGAAAGAGATGAAAAAAGAGATGAAAAGGCAGGAAAAGAGGTGAAATTCAGAAGGAGCAGGAGAAATCAATGCCCTGCTCTGTGAGGAGCCATTTAAAAGGCAAACAGGGAAATCAAATGGTGGAAGAGTTGCTGCAGAGAAAGGGGAGCCAACAGAAAAATGGGAAACAAAGGAAGTGAGAAACTTTTTCCCTAGACAAACCAAACCAAATAGAGCTCATCTGCAATTAATAAATAATTAATTAATCTGTCTTCCACCCTGCTCTGGCAGGTGTGAAATTCCCTAGGGAAGCACAGTTCATACAAACCACACCAAGTGGCTCATCCAGGACCAGCTGAGAATTTGGGACTGGGGAATTTGCAGGCAGTGCCTTGCTGCAGGTTTGGGCTTGGGGATTTCAGTACCAAGGGCTGACATTTCCAAAAGCAAGGAGTCCAGGATAAAGTTGAGTTTGCATTTACAAACTGGGGGGTGTTTTCCCAGTTTCACTTGCAGAGTTCAACCCCACAGCTCTTCCCAGTGAACAGAATATTCCAGGGGCAAATCTATATTCCAATTTTATTCCTTTATCAATATGCAAATTATCAAGCAGTAATTGATGCCCTATCAGTTTTAATGCACTTTTGCAGAAATTGATGCACTAACCTGTTTTCTTAATATTTTTAAAATAATTACATGACTTTCTTCCCTTGGAGACAAAACACCAAAGCCACCTCTCCAGTTTCACTGCTCTTAATTTCACAGCAAAGCAAAACTCTTTTCCACGTTACCTAAATATATCCATCATTTCTCTGCAAGCCTCCATAATCCCTTGCCAATAACACCTCCAATTTCATTTAGTGCATCCTTCCCAGAAACTCCTGATGTTCTAAATCCCCAATCACTTTTCTCACTCAGCCATGTCTCCCTTATTCCAATAATTTCATACTTATGCTAAAACATCTGTAACTCCCATTCAGGAACTCGTTAGAGAAGATAGGCAGCTTTTCCCTCTTAGCTCTGCTTTGATTTACATCCTTTGCAGAGGTATTTTCCTCTGAACATTGTTAACCACGGGATAAATTACTTTGGGATTTAGGCAGTGACATCCAAATCTCTCTCCACCCTCATTACTCCAGCTCACAGAAGATGGGGAGTAATTTTTCAGTTTAGAACGCAGCTGATTTTCCCCCTGAGCTTGTGAAAGGCAGGCCCTTGGTAAATATTGTTCTGATTTTTCAGTTTTGGTGCTTTTTCCCCTGAAATCACACCCTCCCCATGGCTGGAGGATCACCTACAGCATCTCCTTGGAGCTTCCATGCAGGAGCACGGCTGATAACAATCTCACAGGGAAAATCTCTCTTGGGCTGAGCTGAAACTGGAAAAAACTCCCAGGAACCTGAGAGCATTTTCCAGCTCTGCTCCTCCTGTGCACCCACTGCTCCATGCAGGAATCACACTGATTCTGGAATTTCTGGCAGGAATTTCCAGCTGCATTCCCTACAAGCCCTGCTAACACATTCTGCTTTCACAGCCCTGCCTCCCAATGATGTGAGGTTTCACAGATTTAATAAACATCTTATTTTAAATCTGGATACTTTGCAACATTAGAACAAATTCAATTATAAATAAAATCTTTCAAACATGTTTTAGGACATGATTAGTAAACAACCTTACCTAGTGCAGGGATTCAGCTGAAAAACGTGGAGAGGAGGTGTCTTGGATGGATATTCTGGTTTGATTTGTTTCCACTGGATTTATTTCCCTTTTCTCTACAGCTCTGAAAGGGCTGGAAAGGAACCTCAAATACTCAGCTACTGGGGAAAAAAAAAAAAAATCTAAAGCTTAACACAGTTATCGACTTAAAAATAGAAACCCCAGGCTCAGAGGAGCCCTTTTTATGCCTTCCTGGGACATTCCCTCCTAAACTTTTGGTGGTGCTCAAGGCCCTTTTCCCCAGGTGGACCAGCCCAGAGGGATTTTCTTGATTGCAGATTAGTGCCAGCCTGAGGGGCAGGCTCTTACTCACAGGAGCAGTGAGTTATGTCATGAGTAAGCCGAGAGCCCTGGGGGTAACAGAGCAGTTTTGGAGCACTCACCTCCTGTTGGGTGCACAGGACTTCTCACCTTCCAACAGCATGTTTAATGTCCATGGAGAAAATACAACAACTGTATAATGGGCAAACTCTCCTCAGAACCCCCAAAACTTTCAGGAATTTAAATTCTGATTTTAATTTGAAGTGTGGAGAAGGTCAAGTCACTAATTTGGAAGTCACAGTGGGATTTGAATAAGGAAACTCTGGCAGGTAACCTGCCAGGAATGGGAGCTCACATAGAATGGGTTACTTATTAAATTGAATTTTAAAATAATATCAAGGGTACTGTCATCCAACGTGTCACTGCAGAGTCAAGGCTAAAAATAACATTGCTTTAAAGAAATGCAGTAATTCTTTAATACTCCCAGTAATAATTATGTCATTATAAAATTTATCCAGTTTATCCTGCTGGATTGAAACTCTCACTGTGCTTTTGAAGATGGTGGTGTCAGAAACACCAACAATTGATGTCAGTGCACGCAAGCAAAACACTTTGGGCATCAGGGATGGGAAACACTCTGATCAAAATTTGGTACAAACACGAGCAAAACGTTCCCATTTCTGATAAAGAACAATGCTCCAATGTGGAAAATGTAACACTCCAATCCTGCCTTAAAGCATGGAATGAAAATACTGTACAAGGATTTGTCAGGCCAGGATTTTGCTGACCTTTCTTGAGTCTTTTGGACTCCTAAAAATTTCCTGTTGCTGCAGCACCATGACATGACCACGATGTCCTTCCTCTCCTCTGAGCACCTCCTGTGGGGTTTGGACTTCTGTCCCACACAGACAGCAGAGCTTTTGGAAAACATTTTCTGGCCTGGATGATCTTTACCCACACACAGAGGAGATTCTGTGGACTTTCCATGGGCTCA